>NW_028136270.1:600000-807467 GCF_964662115.1 Mustela nivalis | reverse complement strand
ACCTGTGCTTGGAGGCAGGTGCCATGAGAGGTCTCCACAGGAAGAAGGAGGCAGTGTGGTTGAAGGGCAGAGAGATGGGGCAGAACAGGCATCAGTCAGTTGGACGGGTATGAATAGACTGATGGGAGGATTATGGGTGCCTTTGGAGGACTGAGAATTTGTTAGAAGATCAGTGCAGATTTCTATGGAGACAAATGCCAGGAACTGATAGGTCTTTGAAAGGTCACTCTGGCTGCCTTTTGGCAAAGGGGTTGGTAAAAGGCACTTGCAGGTGTGAACACACCAGGTGGGAGGTGAGTGCAGGAAATCGGGTGAGGGAGCATGGGAACTTGGTCCCGGGGTATATAAGGGAGAATAGCCTTTAAGGAGTTCCACAAATTGGCACCAGCTGTGGCTTCATTACAGAGCTGGAAGGGGGAGGTGGGTGTGTCCTGGAGGTTACAGAAATTACATGAGAAAGGGAAGTCTTTTTAGATCTCTTTTTCAACTAGAGGAACTCTCACCTTATTGATAGAATTCCAGAGTGGGAACCAATGATATGAGGACATCTTTGAAATGTCTGAATATGTTCTTCGACATCTTTGCAAGTGACGAGGAGACCTTGACCTTAGGAGGCCTTGGCCCTCTTTGTAGCCAGAAAGATTTCACCTACAGATTTGGGTTCTCCCTTTTAAAGTCAAGGAGTCAGTCCTTCCAAAGGACACCTCCTATCATTTTACCCTCTCATCATACCTCACGTGCTGGCATCTCCAAGACCCTCTGTTCCAGGTTGAGAGTATCCACTTTGGCCGGGCTGGTCTTGCCAAGAACACCACCACAGGAAATCTAGAGCCTATAGTGCTATTAATAACATCATCTAAGACTGTGTTTGCTACCCTCTTGGCCTCTTCCCACCATGACTCACTGAAGCTTTTTACACATTGTATCCATTATGCTATAGTTCCCAAAGCTCATCTTCTCTAGTGCCATTAGTTTTTAGGGGACCAGGCAAACCTTAAACTTGTCCCCCTTAATTGGATCCCTGTGCCCCCACAATCTCTTTGAATGCCTTTCACCATGATTCTTGAATGAGATCTGAGACCACTGCTGGTACCTAACACTTCTTGGCACCTTGTCTGCTAGGTTCTTGGAAGAGGAGGTGGCTATGGAGGTGAGTGGGGATGGGAGTGGGAGGATTTCTCCCTTCACTTCCCTTTTTGTGTTTTCAAATAATGGGTTTTGAGGGGGAGGGAAAGGTTAACCAGACCATTTATTTTCCATCTCCCATCGATAAAATGTCACACAGGAGAGAGGTGGCAGAAACGCACTTTCAGGTTAATTTTTTTACAAGGAAGATTGACTTATGAACCTACTTTGTTATTCCCTTTCATTCAATTTCCCTGTACCTCCTTTTCTATGAAGTGTAACGGTAACCCATTATTATTTTTATTGTTGGCACGTGCTTTGTGAACCATAAAGTGTACGCTATAAATGGGAGCGCTTTTCTTTTTTTTTTTTTTTTTTTGTAGTTTACGAAAAACTAATATTTTTTAAATTAATTTTTTATTTATTTTCAGCATAACAGTATTCATTCTTTTTGCACCACACCCAGTGCTCCATGCAAGCAGTGCCCTCTATGATACCCAACACCTGGTACCCCAACCTCCAAATCCCCCGCCCCTTCAAAACCCTCAGATTGTTTTTCAGAGTCCATAGTCTCTCATGATTCAGCTCCCCTTCCAATTTCCCCCACCTCCCTTCTCGTCTCTAACTCCCCATGTCCATGAAAAACTAATTTAAAAACATTCATCCACCAGAGTACCCAAAGGGCTCCCATATAAACTATCTGTCGTTACATTATGTCCCGACGTGGAGCTCGATCCCAGGATCCTGAGATAATGACCTGAACTGAAGGCAGAGGCTTTAACACACTGAGCCACCAGCCCCAATGTATTCTCTTCAGTACCAGAATTTGTAACCAATTGACAGATGAAAAAGGAGGCAGTCAAGTGAAAATCAATAGGTCTTAGACCTGCAAGAAATTTGAATTAGATGAATTCAGCTACTCAGGCACTGTTTCACATTTTCAGATCTCTGCAGAAAAGGGGTTAACCTTTTTACAGCATGTAAAAGAGAAGACTATAACACATACTATGTGTAAGCATGTAAATATCAAAAAATATCCCATTAGTTGCTAAGACACACAGGGCCTATATTTTCTCTCAAATTCATGAATATGTAGGAGCAATAAGTGAGAAGTGAATGTATACTTTTCACTTCGAAGTCTTTTAGAAATCTAAAATATGACTTTCTATGGTTTGTGTCTCCATATTCCTTTATTGCCAGTTTGAACAAATCCACATGCTTTGATTCAAAGGTAATAAATTCCTCTTATTTGGAAACATGATGTTTATTTTTATTCTCTCACCCTTAGCAGGTGGTTTCATTTTAGCACACTTCAGAGTTATAATTTCATGCTTATTAAAAACATTTATTATGATCTACATAGATGAATGAAACTTTTATTTTATTAAATTATTTGACAAAAAATCTGTTATTTTTAAAAATGTATTTCCTTTAGGGTTATTTTAGAGCGTTCAGAGAGGATCTAGGAGTGTGGTATTATGTAGTTTTTAAGTAGGTATGAAATGGTTATTTATAGGATTGTTTCTTTAAGGCTTATGTATATTGTCCATTATATGCTATAAAATATTTTGAAAGTAAATTTAAGGTATGTTTTACATAGTTTATTTTTTGGAAATAAATATTGAAATGACTTGTGAAATTCAGTATATTCTCAACATTAATTTATTTTGAAATTTACCAGTTGTCTACTGAACTATTATATGGCAGATATTACTTCAGACTACACTGGTAAATGAAATACTTGGCTTTGTAGAACTTTTATTTTAATGGGTGAGACAATTCAAAGCTATAAACCTTAATAAAAATTGCATAGTGCATTCAAAAAGGATGAGTACAATGGGGAAAAAGAAAAACTCGATCAGGGTGAGAAAAATCAAGGTTGCTAGGCAGGGGATGGGGAGTTAAAATTTTTAATAGGAAGATCAGGGTAGTTACAATGAAGCTGACAATTGAACAAAGGTATGGAAACGTGATGAATTTGCGCAGAACTATCAGCAATAAGGTCACTCCAGACAAAGGAATTGGCTATCTTGAAGGCCATAAGGTTGGATCATGCCTGGCATATCTGAGGAATAGCAAGGAGGCCACTGTGAGTGACTGAAGAGTAGCAGGGAAAGAGGTCACAGAGGTTAAATGAGTGGCTAGATCATGTAAAAGCTTAGAAGTCATTGTAAAACTCTGGCTTTTATATTTGGAAACTTACTGTGTGATAGAATTTCTGCTAATAACTGAGAGTTCAATTGTCCATAAAATTTCAAGGACTCTTATTCTAGTAAGACAGAATGAAGAGAAAGAGTTCATATTTTCACATGGTGTAACAAATGCTCAGAGATGCAAGTGTAGGAAGCTATAGGATCACAGAAGAAGGCACTAAAATCACACCAATATATTTGATGACTGTGACTATATATAAATTTGTATTTTCTAGATTTTTTATAGTCATGGAATCACACTGTATATACTATTCATTGCCTGGCTTTTCTTTTCTCAGCATCATTACTTTGAGAATCTCCAATTGTAAATAGTTCATTTTGATGTTGAATAGTAATCTCTTTAATGAATAGATCATAATTTTTCTTTGCTCTATGGATGGACATTGATGAACATTTCCACTGTTTTCAATTCTTAAAAATAAAGCTGCTATGAAATTCATATACAAGTCCCTGTATGAACATAGGGCTTGTTTCTCTTGGTTAAATGCCTAGAAGTAAAATGGCTATTTTTGTAACTGCAACATATTTTGCATTTAAAAAAATTTTCAAACTATTTTCCAAAGTGGTTGTATCATGATATATGCCAACAACAGTTTAGATTTTTTGTTGCTTCTCAATCTAGCTCAGACCAAGTACAATTAGCCTTTATAATTTTAGCCATTCTAATAGATATGTAAGCATGTCTCATTATGATTTTAATTTGTATTTCTTTAATGTCTAAATGTTGAGAAATTTGTCATGTGCCTATAAGCCATCCATATACTTTTGGTGACATGTCTCTTCCATTATTTCCTTCACATGTAAAATTGGATACTCTGTTTGGTTATTAGTAAGGTTTTTTTATTTTTATTCATATTTAAATAATCAGAGTAGATGTCCATTATCAGATATGTAATTTGGAAATTGCTTGTCCATCTTTACAGTTTCTCAATGGAGCTTTGATAGCTGTGTCTTTCAAGAAATATGCTACTTCTTTCCTGGTACATGGAGGTATGACTAGAACATTATCAATGTTGACCTTTGCAAAGAAAATCATGGCTTAAGATATATGTAGTCTGCAGTTGTTGGGAGTGTTCACCATCCTTGCCTCTAACTCATCTCTCACTGCCCACACATTCAGATATAGGGGAATATTGATTGACAAAATATTAATTGCCAAATAACACTAGTTAGAGAATAAGAAAAATGCAGGCACCTGATTATATAATATTACATAAATAAAATGTGTTTTTATAAGTGCTATTGGAAGTAAATTCCTCAATACTTTAATCACACAGAATGATGGAATCCTAGATTTTTTTTTCTTGTATTTACTAAGAAAATGATCATGCCTCAAGTATATTAAAATGGAATAGGGAAAATTAAAAATTGTTTTAAGATGATTTGCGTGTGTTGTGCGTATGTGAGAGAGAAAGAGAAAGAAAAAGAGAAAGGGAAAGACAGAGAGGTGGCTGCAGTGAATTGATGAGTTGGAGGATAGATTTTAAAGTTTTGTCTTTTGCTTTCTACATTTCTTTTTCCTTAGGTACAAGAGAACAATCAGTAATATCTCAGAAGCCTGCTGGTAACATCAGCAGAAAGAATTAGAGGTTCCCAGAAAATTAAGATGACATATAGTTTTCCTGACATAAGAAAATCATTTTTTGTCCCCAGCTATTTTCAATGATCTATACCCCACCTGTGTACTTGCCCAAGCACACTTCTTCCAAAACTTCCTGGGAGGTTCTTAAAAAGAAATGCAAAAACCTCACTCCTTAAGGATTTTGAGGGAACAAGGCAATGGGAAAACTAACAGTCACCACCAGACCAGGAAATAGCCTAAGCTATTGAGACAATAAATCAGTGGTAAAACTCCTAGTGCTATTTCAAAAGCAATCAAGGCCTTGCATTCCTTGTCCCAGAAAATGAGCCCAAGACCCCATCTAGTTTCTATCTGCTCTTGAAGCCTGCAGAGTCCCTTTCCCTTGTCCAACAGTTACCTCTGCTTTATTCTAACGTTGAAGTTTCTGCCCTCGGTGGAATACAAGCTTCATTCAGGTGAACATGCAATACATATTGCACAAATACATATGTGGATGTGCATGCAGCCACAACCTTATGACCAACCATACACGGAATAATAAAACTCTCCCTTCTGAGTATTCATCTTAAATACTAAATAAAAATCTCTCTCCTGTTCAAACAGTCAAGGCTTTGGAACTTATTCCCTGTGATCTCCTTGTATGTTGTAAACAAAGATTCCTTTGTTTGACAACTCCACCTGTTTCTGTGATTCACCAAAGACTGACCTCAGTTAGTTCAGTTGCTGTAATGGCTTTCACTACTCTGATTCTACCTCTGCAAGTCTCCAAATTTAACTATTTTTTCTCCCAATTCTGCATGTTCTTGGCTTTAAACTGCAACTCTGAAGAGAAGATTTGCTTGTTTAAAAAAAAAAAATCAAGAAAAGGTAGTAGTAGTTAACATTGTTACTTTGAACTTCCTGCCCTAAGGGGCTCTCCTGTTCTTTCTCTTTGACTTCCTGGACTAAAACGACAGAAATTTGGCAATACATCACTCCCCAATCCAGATTACTGCCAGAACAGTTTATACTCTTAGAAAAATATTAGTTTAAAAGATCACATAATTAAATACTTAAGCATGTAGTGTAATATAGTGGTTTACAAGAAATATATTTTGGTCATCTGAATATTTGGTTTTCAACCATGGCTACTGACTCACAGCTCCTAAAACTCTTGGGATTTCCTGTGATAAGGGTGAGAGAGGTGTGTTTTGTTCTGTTAATGAAGTGACCTTCAGACCTCACTCAAGGCAAGGGCTGTTTGCCTGAAGGACCAACCACTTGGTGAAAGCCTTCACAACTTTTTGCCTCCCCTTCCTCCCAATACAGGATTATCTGGGGAGGGAAGAGGATCTGGAGATTAGATCAGCAAATGACAATGATTTAGTCAGTCATGACTATGTCATGAAGCCTCCACAGAAAAGCTGAAAGGACTGGGTTCAGAAAGCTTTTAGTTTGTGAAATGTATGAAAAGGCAGGAAGAGTGGCAGTCTTACAGAAGGTAATAGAAGCTCTGTGCCCATTCTCCATACCTTGCCCTGTGCACTTCTTTATCTATCTATTGATTTAAATCTTCTATTATATCTTTTAATAAGCTGGCAAACATAAAGTAAGTATTTTTCTGAGTTTTGTGAGTCCCTGTAGCAAATTAAAAGAACGTAAGAAGTAGGCCACTGGGACCTCCAACCTGTAGTTGCTCAGTCACAAGCACAGGTAATAACCTGGGGCCTACAGTGAGACTGGCATCTGAGGTGGGGTTGGAGATAGTCTTGGAGGACTGATCCATTAACTGATGAAATCTTACACTATGTTCAGGTAGATAGTGTCAGAATTTAGTTGAATTCTTGGAGATCCTGCTGTTGTCTGAAAATTATTTGGCATTGTTGGTATGATGTCCTAAAACCCAAAAAGATATAGCTACCTCAAAATAAGAATACGGTTGACAGCTTATATATAATAAGTGAGTATTTCAGGGATTTAAAATATACCCAATAAATAATGTAAGGAAATAAGGAAAGATTTTGAAATAAAAACAAGAATAAGAACCTAGTGGTACTAATAGATTAAATATATGTAATCTAGTTGAATTAAGAATACAATGGATAGAATACGTAATGGATTCAATAGAGATAAGAAGTCACTTAAGGATATAGTCATCTGGATACCAGCAAAGCATTAAAATTATCAATATAAAAGAGGTGTAAGATGTAGGTGATGTGTGTGGAACAAAAGCTAGAGAAGAAATTAGATTTCCTTACTACTCATAGCCTGTTGACAAGTCCTTGAAGCTCCTCTGGGGACTCAGCTGCTTCCATGTGGACACATCCACTCAGGGCAAAAAGCATTCTTAGTCCACCGCCCAGGATACTGAAAATCTACTTTCACATGTAAAAATTACTTTGGAAACTTCTTTATCTCTACTCCCCACCCCTGCCCTCAAGATATACATTGGCAATCATCTCCCAAGCATATACCCACTGATACACATCAGAAGAGTCTCTTCCCTGAGTTTTTACTAAATAGTAATAAATGACCTTTCCCTAACAATAGCTAGCCCCCTCAAGGTCCTGGAAACCTTGTTTATAAAATACCTTGGAGGCTTGTGCTATCCCTAACCTCCTCCCAAATTGAAAGTATATAATCAGCCACTCTTCATGACCCTCTCTCTCTACTCCAAATAAATAAATAAATATTTTTAAATAAAATAAAATAAATGACTTTTTTTAAATGAAAGAAGAAAAAGGAAAGAAATATTTGAATATTAATGTACATCTATTTCTCAAGCATAAAATAGTCAAGACACTGGATTAAAACTTACATACAAGAAAAGAAAGAAAATATTCATAACTAGAGTTGACTCTATGAATCCCAAACTAGGGCATACATACCAAAGACACACAAAAAAAATCACAAGTGTTAGAGAGAAAAAAAATAATTCATTAATAAAGAAACAAGAATCAGACTGACAGAATTTTTTTAAATAACATCAGATATAAAAAAGAATGAAGTAATAGCTTTATTATCTTGAAAAAAAAATCACAAATGGAAACATTTAGATCCTTATAAAATGTCATTGGCATAGGAAGGCATAATAAAAAAAATATTTTCAGGAATACAGATCACAGATAATTTGCCTTAATTTGTGTAGGCAGCACTTAAATACTAATATTATTTTAACAGTTAAAATATACTCTATGATCTTTGAGGTTGGGGAAAAGAGGATGACCAAGTCATCTTGAAATAATTCAGTTTTATGAAAAAAGTAAAAAGATCAAAAAAAAAAGACTTGTAGAAAAGAGAGATAAAACATATGCATAATAAAAATAAATAAATAAATAAACAGCTGGAGTGCCTGGGTGACTTAGTCGGTTCAAGTGTCTGCCTTCAGCTCAGGTGATGATCCCAGGGTCCTGGTATTGAGCCCTGCATCAGGCTCCCTGCTCAGTGGAGAGTCTGCTTCTCCCTCCCATTGAGAAAAAAAATTTGACTTATTTATTTGAGAGAGATAATCTTTAAATTTTACTTATTTATTTGAGAGAGAGTGAGAAAAGAAAAACATGCACACAGCAGAGGGAATAACAGAGGTACCCTAATAAATACAATCTTTTAAAAAAAATAAATAATAATAAAAATAAATAATATTTCAGATAGTATGATTTTTTTAATGTAAGACTTGGTATAAAAACAGGATGACATACTTGTCTAATTATAGCAAAGACTTTGATAAGTTTAGATGCAGTAGTACATAAAAAATTTAACTTCTTTCATTAACTGATAATTTAATTAGATTAAATTAAGAGACATCAAAATTTAGAGAATCTAATAGTCCTGATCTATTAATAAATGTAGCCATCCTAACCCCAAAACAAGAGTCTTCAGTAAGTATATAAGCATAAGTTGAACATTTACACAAACAGGCCATTATTTAGGCCAGAAGTATATGCCAATAAATTCCTAGAGTTAAATATCAGGCTATATTTTCCAAGAATAAGGCAATAAAATTAGAAAACAATGACCAAAATATTAAATTCATATAATTGGAAGTTAACTTCATACCTAAAAAGAAATAATACAGCTAATTCAGAAATTTTTAGAATTACAGTACTTTGGTAATATCAACTCTCAAAATGAGTAACGGACAGGTGGGGCTAGCAAGAGACTCGTGGGAGGATTAAATCATGGGCCCCTGTATCTCAGGTGCAGTAGAAGCAGTGGATTTGGAATTTCAGTTTTTCCACAACGTTCCACCACAAGCTGGTTAGAACTGTGCAAAAGCAGGAAGGGAAGCCCCAGTAAAGTGGACTGGGGATGCCAGAAGGGGAGGCTGGAAGGGGGCGCCTGGTGCTCAGTGCCCATTACAGACCCCACATTGCAATCCCCCACAGGACAGACTCACCAATTTTAGGCCCCACAGGGGAAGCTGGAGGTTCATCTCCTGACTTTTTGTAGGATCTTTGCAGCTCAGCTGGTGAGAATTCTCCATCACCCTGCCTTTCTCCAAGGGACTTTTCTTCAAGCACCCTTCCCAACTTCTTCCTCCTCCATGAAATAATGTTCCTGTCCTTTGTTTCTCGCACTTGCCTGTGATGGGACCTTAGCTTGCTCAGCCCAGACTGCCATTCTCTGCTCTTCCCAATTAAACCCATGCTGCTGGTCAAATAACTGGCAGATTGAGTTTAAGGCCAATCGAACAAATAAATTCAAGATCTTGCAAGGAACAAAATCAATATGCACAAATTAGTGGCACTCCTAGGTGCTCCGAAGGAACCATCAGAAAGAGACTGCGGAAAACGATCTCATTTACACCTGCATCCAAGACAGCAAGATACCTGGGAGGCCCCTGAACCAAGAAGGTGACAGACCTGTCCTCTGACAGCCCTGCAACAATGACGACAGACAGGGAGGGGTACACACAGAGATGGGGAGGCACTGTGCTCAGGGAAGAACCCACACTGGGAAAATACCTACTCTCCCCAAAACCGTCTACAGAGTCCTCACTCTGGCTCCCGAATTTCCGGACTCGGTGCAAGCCTGGAGTGGGTGTGGACACGGGAAGGACCCCGCAGGGCTGAGGTGGGGAGAGCACAAGCACCGAAGCAGGGGGACGCTCCCTGACTGCAGACCATCTGAGGAGCCCAAGGAACCTAATCCGCGAGCACACAAACACAGATGAGGACCTAGGAGCACCCGAGCCCAGAAACGGGGGACCCCACAGCCCCGCGCACAGCACAGCAGGAGGCCACGTCTCCTCACACAAAACGACGGAAGCCCCAGTGTCTACACAGGGCGCCCTTCCTCTGTGGGGTCCTGAGACCACGAACCCCTTGACAGTGCACTCAGGCGGCTTCTCCTCAGCTCCTCCAGCATCTGGTCCTTAGGAGGTTGGACTGCTGCCAGTGTGGGCGCGTCCTCCACAACGGGTCCGGTCAGTGTGGATGCAGAGCCACACCCTCCTCAGCTTGTCCTGTCAGGGTGGGAGGCGCCCCACATTCTCCAGAAGTCTCCACAGTGGGTCCTGAAGAGGCGGGGCTCTGGTCCCAGCTGTGGCTGTGCAGCCTTGGCTCAGGGCGGAGCTGGGGTCTGGCGCCCTCTGCAGGCGGTGCAAGGCAGTGCAGGACTGTGGGAGCTCACCCTTCAGTGGAAGGTCCTGCTCCCTCCTGGGGTCCAGCTGATGCCATTTCATTCCGGAAATTCAAGCTGCATGGAGCCCAATACCCCCCAACTTCCCCCCAAATAGCTAAGGAACAATGAATTGGAAACAATGTGGAATTAAAACAGTCCTTGACCCAAACAGTGTCACTGAACATGGCCCTGATGCAGACCCACACTCTGACCTCAACTTGGTCTCAAGCCTGGACCCTACCCTAATCCAAGACCCTAACCCTAGCCCCCAACCCAAACAATGTTCACAAGAATCAAAAGGTAGAAACTGCAAATATCCATCAATGGCAAGTGCATAAGCAAAGTGTGGTGAAGCATTTGAATTTGGGTACAGGTTCAGGTTTTAGTCAGAGTTCTAGATCAGGCTTTGGGTTTAGTGTTAGGGTGAGGGTTTAGAGTGAAGGACAAGGGAACAGAGTTATAGTTTAGGGCTTTAAGTTTATGATTTAGGCTTTAAGACTCAGGGCTTATGGGATAAAGTTCAAGGTCAAGTTTGGGGTTTGACTTCATGCTGAGATTTGGGTTCAGGTTTCATGACTTGGAGGTCTGGTTTAGGGTTTGGGTTCGTGGTTCAGGGCTTGGATCCAGGGCTCAGGTACAGGCTTTGGGTTCCATTCCAGGTTTGGGATTCAGGGTTCTAGTTTGGGCTTTAAGGTCAGCTTAGGTTTCAGCGTTGGTAGGGTTTAAGGTTAGGTTTAGGGATGACACATTTTCTTCAGTTGTCATCATGGACAAAATAATTCTATCTGAAGTTTCTAAGTCAGAAATGTATTTCATCTGGGGGCGCCTGGGTGGCTCCGTGTGTTAAGCCTCTGCCTTGGGCTCAGGTCATGATCTCAGGGTCCTGGGATCGAGCCCTTCATCAGGCTCTCTGCTTGACGGGGAGCCTGCTTCCCCATCTTTCTCTCTGCCTGCCTCTCTGCCTACTTGTGATCTCTGTCTGTCAAATAAATAGAATTAGTAAAAGCTATTATATGATCTTTTACAAACCATTTCCTATCTTTGCATTCTCATGTGCCAAGACAGACAAGGATTATTTAAAACCCTGAAGAGAGTGCTCTTGCTTTTAAATTGCCTGTAACCTTCGTGTAATAGATTTATGTTTGATGATAGATTTAGTTAAAATATAACTATTTAAAATATTTACTCTCAGTAAACGATTTCAACCTATGCTCATTTAAGTAACTTGGTGCATAATCCCTTTTCTATTAAACCATAGTGCAAGGACCAATGCCGCGTTTCTGAGAGAACCCCAAGCTATTTTTCTAGAATGGCTGTATGCTATATATGGCGTCCTGTTTTCACTCCCTTTGTGGAGCACCTACCCTGGAGGTCATGTAATAACCAATGACCAAAAAAACAAACAAGAAACCCAAACATCCAGGTCGAAGTGCCATCCCTGCCTGGAGTGGAGGAGACTGCTCAGACAGATCCCAGGCAGGCATCTCAGCCCAGGCCTGTGCTGGGGAAGCTGGTTCCTGGCTTTGGGCGCAATCTGGAAGCCAGCAAACTGACCCAAGAGTGCAGCTGGCGTTTAGGACTGATGATCTTTTCGCAGCCAGGCTGCGCGTGGACACCCGCTCAGGGAGCCAGGCTAGGAGGCTGCCCAGGGCAGGCGCTGGCAATGCAGCAGCATGCCAGGGCTTAGCCCCGCACCCCAGCATGGGCTCCGGCCTCAGAAGTGAGGGGGCGGGGCCAGCGCAGAGAAGGGTCTTTGCTAATTTCCAAAGCTGGAAGTGAGCTCTCAGAGGACTCAGGAGGGAGGGGGGCGGGGGCGGCCGGGAGAGGGGCTTTGCTAATTGCCCAGGCGGGAAGGAGGGGCGCGCAGCGCCAGTGTGCTGTGCTGCAGCCCATTTGGGACTGCAGGACCCACCATACTCGCTGCCCCTGCACTCCCATGCTCCAGCCTAGCCCCTGAGGCCGCGGTGTCCTGTTCCCGTTCCCGCCGCCTGCTGCCCCTCCCCGACCCATGGCTTCTCTGGAGGACCCTCTGCTCACAGGTAAAGTGACACCACGACACGCCCTCACCTGAAGCAGAAAACGCAGTCCAGGAGCTGGGCGCAGCCTCCCGCCAACCCCAGGGCACCAGGACCACCCCAGACGCTGCGCCACACCCTGTCCGCAGGGGGTCAGGCCGGGACAGCGCCACAGGAGGTACCCCCCCCCTGCCAGCGGGCAGGCTAGCCCCCATAGTTCTGCACCCCCACGCGCTTTTCAGAGCCTCCTGCCATTCCCAGGGCACCCAGAACCCAGAGAGTGAGGCCTTGGGTGTTCTCTAGTGACAGATTCAAGGCAATTTTTCGACTTTGGGACTCAGAGTTAACATAGTTTTCATTTGTGATTATTATTTTTGTGTGGGGGCCGTCGCTTTTCTTTTGACCTATGCTTGTTTTCACTCCCGGTTCTGAAGAAGCCCCTAAATCCTAACCCTTTGAGGACTCCGAAAGCTCTCAGAGCAGCAGTGCTGGGGGACAGTGTGGACACATGGTTTGGTTTCTCCTCTGGCCTGCTTCTGTGGCAGCCCCGCTCTGTCCTCCTCAGACTTCAGAGCAATATCTGAACAAGTGGAGAAGCAACCAGGGGGTCAGGAAGGTGGCCACCGAAGAGTGACTTCTCTGGAGGGTGGCTGAGCTAGCAAGTGAGCATGTTAGTCCAGCTCTGCCTGCATTCAGTATGGAGCTGAACAGGGGCCAGGGAAGGGGAGGAGGAGCAGAGAGCAGGGACAAAGGGACCAAAGAGGAGATTCAGATGAAGGGAAGTAATGGGGAGGAAAGAGAAGAAACTCTAGAAGACAGGTATGTAGAAAGGAAAAGGGATGAAGTGGGCATTGGGAAAGGGCACCACCAGGGAAGGAGAGAGGGGAAGAAAAGAGGGAGGAAAGAGGAAAGGGGAAAGGGAGAAGGGAGGAGTCAGCATGCCAGGGCTCCCCCTGCATCTGAAGAAGAGGTGGCTGCTCCAGCTTGTCAAACAGGGTGCTCACTCTTTGGCCCCAGTTTCTGCTCCCAGTGCTACTGGGCTTTGCAAGGAAGGCAGGCTGTCCCTTGGGACCTACTGGAGCCCACTGGAGCCCACAGGAGGGTGGGAGAGGTAAGATGCCACCAGGTCCTGTCCTGAGCTGCTCCCAGCCACCAGCCTCACCACATGGTGCAAGAGGGACCCCAGAACAAAGGACGGACACAGGCCAGCATGTCTGCTGGTGGCCCTGGGCACTTAGCTCATCGCAGTGAACCACACGGCCTCCTCAACCCACGCTTTCAAAGCCTCCTTCTTCGCTTCTGGCTTTCATGTCTGTAGGAACATGAGCCAGATCTAACTCATCTCCGACAGACAATTCTGACTCACCCCGTGTCAGATTTTTATGAGTGGCTGTGATAGAGTAAGATAGCAATGCTCCAACAAACGGACTGTTTCCTCCCACTTGACCTCAACAGTCTTATACATTTTCTTAGCGAAAACATCTTGTCTCCTTCCATTAAGCTCATAACGTGGTCTAATAGTATACATGCGCCTTCCTTAGATGCGAAGCGATACAGAGGTCCTTTTTTTTTTTTTTTAAATTTTACAAGGTAAAGTCAGTGAACACATCCAACTTGACGAATACGTCTCTAAAATGTCAATCCAGGCAAAGCTTTTTCTGCCTACAGTTTCGAGCCTACGTGGTGACATTTTTAAAATGCTTTCAGTCCCTCAGTGAGGCTCTTAGAAGCTAGCCAGGGCTTACTACGTGCCAGGCACTGTGTCAGGTGTTGGAGCTAAAGGGAAGGAGAGCTTGGAGGCTGGCTGGGGAGGGACATCCATGACACAAGCACAGCTAGAAACGGAGGCCAGTGCTAGAAAAGAGAGAGCAGGCTGCATGGAGAGTGTGTACCATGGGGCTTGTGAGCTCACGAATAAGTGGGAGTAACTGGAGTGGGGAGATGGGGGAGAGAAGAGGGTCTTCCCATCAATGGGAATCACCTGTGCTTGGAGGCAGGTGCCATGAGAGGTCTCCACAGGAAGAAGGAGGCAGTGTGGTTGAAGGGCAGAGAGATGGGGCAGAACAGGCATCAGTCAGTTGGAGGGGTATGAATAGACTGATGGGAGGATTATGGGTGCCTTTGGAGGACTGAGAATTTGTTAGAAGATCAGTGCAGATTTCTATGGAGACAAATGCCAGGAACTGATAGGTCTTTGAAAGGTCACTCTGGCTGCCTTTTGGCAAAGGGGTTGGTAAAAGGCACTTGCAGGTGTGAACACACCAGGTGGGAGGTGAGTGCAGGAAATCGGGTGAGGGAGCATGGGAACTTGGTCCCGGGGTATATAAGGGAGAATAGCCTTTAAGGAGTTCCACAAATTGGCACCAGCTGTGGCTTCATTACAGAGCTGGAAGGGGGAGGTGGGTGTGTCCTGGAGGTTACAGAAATTACATGAGAAAGGGAAGTCTTTTTAGATCTCTTTTTCAACTAGAGGAACTCTCACCTTATTGATAGAATTCCAGAGTGGGAACCAATGATATGAGGACATCTTTGAAATGTCTGAATATGTTCTTCGACATCTTTGCAAGTGACGAGGAGACCTTGACCTTAGGAGGCCTTGGCCCTCTTTGTAGCCAGAAAGATTTCACCTACAGATTTGGGTTCTCCCTTTTAAAGTCAAGGAGTCAGTCCTTCCAAAGGACACCTCCTATCATTTTACCCTCTCATCATACCTCACGTGCTGGCATCTCCAAGACCCTCTGTTCCAGGTTGAGAGTATCCACTTTGGCCGGGCTGGTCTTGCCAAGAACACCACAACAGGAAATCTAGAGCCTATAGTGCTATTAATAACATCATCTAAGACTGTGTTTGCTACCCTCTTGGCCTCTTCCCACCATGACTCACTGAAGCTTTTTACACATTGTATCCATTATGCTATAGTTCCCAAAGCTCATCTTCTCTAGTGCCATTAGTTTTTAGGGGACCAGGCAAACCTTAAACTTGTCCCCCTTAATTGGATCCCTGTGCCCCCACAATCTCTTTGAATGCCTTTCACCATGATTCTTGAATGAGATCTGAGACCACTGCTGGTACCTAACACTTCTTGGCACCTTGTCTGCTAGGTTCTTGGAAGAGGAGGTGGCTATGGAGGTGAGTGGGAATGGGAGTGGGAGGATTTCTCCCTTCACTTCCCTTTTTGTGTTTTCAAATAATGGGTTTTGAGGGGGAGGGAAAGGTTAACCAGACCATTTATTTTCCATCTCCCATCGATAAAATGTTTACCACTCCACACTGGAAGAATTTATATCTTTCCTTTGAATCTCCAGGAAAATCTCCCAAACCCAGACCACCACCATGTGGATTCAGCCATCTTCTGATTCACCTCCAGATTGTCTCCTCCTAACTGCTCAAGCCAGTGGTTAAGGGCGAAATGTTCAATGCCCAAGCAATTAAGTGGGGAACACGTTTATCTAAGCAATTGCATGCAGCTCTCTATCTGCATACAGGGGGTCTCTCCCAAGCCTTTCCAACCTCAGCAAAAGAAGACAAAGCCCCAGCAGTCTGGGGTATATATCATTCATTCATTCCTGTGTTCAACACTCATGGCGGATCCCCAGCAAGACAGTGGGAGAGCAAGGACTGGAGAAATCCTGGAAGCTGAAGTCTGAGGAGGATTTCAAATTCAAGTCAGAGATGAAAGAAACATCTGGACTTGGTCCTCAGGTACATGCAGTATTCTGAACTGAGTCTAGAACCAGAGACCATTCTAATGAAAGGCCTCTACAGGTGGGCTCCAACTCAGTTTCGTGTATATTCATTCATGAAATAGCTCTTTGGGTCAACATGCAGAAGAAAACCATTTCAGAAAACTGACAATGAGGAGAGTAAAGGGAAGCCAGAAGGCTTGTGAATGGGGAGAGAGGAGGACCCAGGGCAGGAAACCAAGAATCCCTCCCTGCCCTCCTTGCTGCCAGGGAGGTCTGAGGGACTAGTTTCCACCTGGGATCCCAAGTCCAGAACAAAAGCAGCGGGGCCACGGCGGGGGAGGGAAGGGGGTCCTCAGCACGGGCGCATGGGGCTGCGGAAAGATGGGGGCTAGCGTGCCTGCTGGCGGGGGGCACCTCGCAAGGCGCTGTCCCCAGCCCGACCCCATGAGGACCCGGGTTTGGCGCAGCGTCCGGGGTGGTCCCGGTGCCCTGGGGTTCGCGGGAGGCTGGGCCTCCACAACCCCCCTCTTCGCCCCCAGGTCGGGTCCGCGCTTTCTGCTCCAGGTGAGGGCGCGGCGCGGTGTCACTTTACCCCTGTGCAGAGGGTGGTCCGGAGAAGCCTTGGGGCGGGGAGGGGCAGCAGGCAGCAGGAGCGGGACAGCGGAGCCTCACATGGGAGCGTACGGGCGGCGAGTCCGGTGGGTCCTGCAGTCCCGACTGAGCCGCAGCACAGCACCGCGGCGCTGCCCGCCCCTCCTCCGCCAGCCCCTCCACCTCCTCCCAGACTCTCAGCCACATCCTCTGTGAGCTCACTTCCAGCTCAGGCAATTAGCAAAGCGCCTTCTCCCCGCCGCCCTCCACCCGCCCCCGCCCCCCTCCCTCCTGAGTCCTCCGCGAGCTCCCTTTTCGCTTTGGCAATTAGCAAAGCCCCTTCTCTGCCCCGCCCCTGCCCCCTCCCTCCTGAGGCCCCGCCCTGGCTGGGGCGCGGGGGAAGCCCCGGGGGCTGCAAGCTTGACCAGCGCTGGCGCTGGGCAGCCTCCTAGCCTGGCTCCTTGAGCGGGTGTCCACCCGCGGCCTGGCTGCAAAAAGATCATCAGTCCTGTTAACCCTGGCTGCACTCTCCCGTCAGTTTGCTGGCTTCCAGATTGCGCCCAAAGCCAGGAACCAGCTTCCCCAACACAGGCCTGGGCTGAGATGCCTGCCCAGGATCTGTTTGAGCAGTCTACTCATCTCCAGGCAGGGATGGCACTTCCACATGGATGTTTGGGTTTTTTTATTGTTTTTTGGTCATTGGTTATTATTACATGACCTCCAGGGTAGGTGCTCCACAAAGGGAGTGAAAACAGGATGCATGATATACCCCTCACCTCCCATGCTGTCTTTCTCTTAAATAATAAGCACTGCTGAACTATCTTAGATTCTGTACCTTCTCTCCAGCCATGAACCTATCACTGTCTTTAACTCTTGAAAACTTCATTAGACAAATTAATGTGGTGAAGGAAGCAATATGAGAAAGCCTATTAATCTGATGAGCATGGAACTGAACAAACCCTATAGATACTTTCCCTTTGATTTCTAGCCTATCAATACCTACAGTGAGTCACATACACTCAAGATTATTGTTTTTATTGTATACTTCATATATTCATTGATTTTGGACTCGTTATCATTTCGTTGAAGTGTTAAACTATGGTAATAAACAAACTTTTAATTAACTTTTCCTCCTATGATACAAATATAACTTGCACTTGAGCTTTAGCTAATTTTATGTTCTAAAATTGCCAAAACAAAATGATCAAGGTTTCTAGATTATTTACTGTATTTTCTACTATATAATATTGTTCTATCTCTTCTGTATAAAGAAAATGAATGCTTGGGGCTCTTGGGTGGCTCAGTGTGTTAAAGCCTCTGCCTTCTGCTCAGGTCATGATCCCAGAGTCCTGGGATAGAGCCCCACATCAGGCTCTCTGCTCAGCAGGGACCCTGCTTCCCTTCCTTTCTCTCTGCCTGCCTCTCTGTCTACTTGTGATCTCTGTCTGTCAAATAAATAAATAAAATCTTTAAAAAAAGAAAATGAATGCTTGATAACTAAATGAATGCTTTACTGAACAAATTAAATATGGCAATGGCATTTTATTTTATCATGCTTCACATATTAAACTATAATATTATATCACTAGTCTACAAATAATCTACTCGCATAGTCATTTGGAAGCTTTTAGCAAAAGAATTCTTCCTCCTGATTGTAGTATAAAAGCCACAGAAATATACAGAAGACTCCTAGGATAGAAAGTGAAATCCAGTTATCCGTGATGCCTTGAGGAGGACCTGACCTATGTATGTCCTGGGATGCACTAGTAACTGTTACATGTGATAGGATTATATTTAATATATACAGTTTCATTTACTTCACAAAGGACATATAAATTTGAGAAAAAAATATTTGATGAATCTATAAAGTCTATATCTATTTGTAACTAATGTGGTAGAATTAAGATGTTAATTTGAAAAAAAATTCATTGAACACATACACATATTCAATTGTTTTTATATATATAAACAGCATTATTTATTTATGTAAATAAATGCATTGTCAGTAAAATCCATTTACTTATCAATCATAAGGGTAATTTTAAGTACTAAGAATAAGAAATATGTGAAAAGATAAGTGTTCAAGAGTGCAGTTTGTGGTAATTAATACAATATGATAGGCTCATAAAAATGATATATTACTTGAACTTAAAAGCTTCTATAATTAAGCGATGACCACTTGAAATTTGTAATTAGTCTTGCTGCAGTTTTTCCTTGCACTTATTGCCCTTCCCCAGAAGTTCATTAAGAATTTCTGTGAATGTCCTTATGTTTAATCTCATTCATAGATTCCACTGCTGCTCACAAAACAAAGCCAAAAAGAGAGGTAACTCTATGTGGCACTCCATCCACAAGCAATACATTCATAAATAATTAAAAAGCTCTCTACTTCATTTGTTACCCATTCAGCTGATAATTTAAATGAGTAACTGAGGCCATTTTATCAGCACTTTTAATAGAATGCGACTCAGAAACTTCACAGTGTTATTTAAGAAGAAATGCTCACGTGTTAAGGTTTTTATTTTTTTAAATCAACAAAATAATTTTCAAATATTAAAAGCAAATGTCTCCTTTTCCTCCAAGTTTCCTTGCTATGTCAAAGTTACAAATAAATACATTAAAATCGTATTTTGAGTAGTAGATAAAAACAAAAGTTTTGAAACTGTGGGTTCAGTGTCTGGGTTAACTTGTATAAATATCTGAACTCAATGTATTTAGACTTTATTAGATTTTTTTTAGACTATTTAAAAATACATGCTGAGATAATGACAACATTATTTTATTCATTTTAATAAATAAATTATTTTATTTATGTTTAGATATTTATTTATTAAATTAATGATTTAATATTTAATAATCTAAATTTGAAATATTTTAAATTCTAAAAATATTTATTTAATTAAATTGATATATTTAATATAAATATTTAATAAATTATTTAATCATTATTATAATTATGCAATACATTATGTATTGTGTAATAATTGCATTTTAATAAATAAATAAATGTATTATTTACATTATTTTATTTTATTTTATTTTATTTTATTTACTTGACAAAGAGAGGGAGAACGCAAGCAAAGGGAGCTGCAGGCAGAAGGAGAGGGAGAAGTAGGCTCCCAGCTGAGTAGAAAGTTCAACCTGGGGTTCCATCCCACGACCCTGGGATCACCACCTGAGTCGAAGGCAGATGCTTAAGTGACTGAGCCATCCAGATGCCCAAGGCTTTGTATTCTTCGCTTCTAAATATTGATGCTCCTTCATCTCTGGAGTTAGTAAATTGATGTTGAGAATTCATATCAAAGAATTGATAGTAGCTGTTAAACAGAAACATGTAATTTAGGGGAAAAAAAGAACAGAAGGAAGAGAAAGGCCAAAAGTCAAAAGCACATTAATATAAAATTTATTTATTTATTTATTTATTTATTTATTTATTTTTAAATTTTTTTTATTTTATTTTATTTATTTGACAGAGAGAGATTACAAGTAGGCAGAGAGGCAGGCAGAGAGAGAGAGAGGAGGAAGCAGGCTCCCTGCTGAGCAGAGAGCCCGATGCGGGACTCGATCCCAGGACCCTGAGATCATGACCTAAGAGAAGGCAGCGGCTTAACCCACTGAGCCACCCAGGCGCCCTAAAATTTAATTAGATAAAAAAGCTGATATTCCTGAAGGGGGCTAATAAAAGAGCTGCAAAGAGCTGATAGGATTAGGAAAATTGTCCACTCCTGGTCATTTCATAATTTTAAACTATTCCTTATTAATAAATATACTTAGTTCCAGAAACACAAGCACATAAGAACATTTCCACCAAGTTTCCTCTAACAGCATTTACAAATTAGACGTTCAAACAATGCAGTTCATTACATGTTGCATCTGTATCTTAAAGTTTAAACACATTCTGTGACACATTTTCCAACAATTAAAATTAAAAAAAATATATATACATATATATCTATGTATATATATATATACCTTATCCCTAAATGGAAAAAATATATATATAGAGAGAGAAACCTTATCCCTAAATGAAACCTTTCTTTGTTTATTAGATTAAATAGGTAAATTAGCAACAACAACAAACAGCTAATATTATGGAGGTAGGAACAATTTACCTTTTCATTCATTGCTATTTTCTAAAAATTCCTATTTTATTTTTTTCTCAAGTCTGTCATAATAATTTTCTAAATCTCCTGCCTTATTCAATTTTTTTCTTTTAGTGGAAATCTCTATTTCATATTTATTTTCTCTTCCTCCACTCTTTGCTCTAATAATTCAATGTATTATTAGATTTTCTGTTTTTCTCTTTATCCAGATATATCTTTTCTTTCTTTTTTTCTTTTTTAAATAATTTGATTTGCTGGCATTTTACATCAGTACATGCTTTCTTATGGATGTTAGAAATGTCTGTGGAACTACTAGAAGAATAAACTTTTTTACCTTTAAGAAGTTTACAGTCTAGAGTGCCTGGGTGGCTCAGTTGGTTAAGTGTCTTCCTTCAGCTTAGGTCATGATGCCAGGGTACTATGATCCAGTCCTGCATCAGCTGCCTGCTCAGCAAGGAGTCTGGTTCTTCCTCTCCCTCTGCCCCTCCCTCTCTCTCTAATAAATAAATAAAATCTTTAAAAAAAAGACTTACTGAAATCTGAGACTGAATTACTAAATTCAGTCTTAATAGAAGACAGCTAAACAAAGCAATAATCACAACTGGAAAATTTAGCGAGATCATGGTTTAACATTTTTGGTTGACACAGGACCTCTTTCAGTAACAACTTTCCCTAAATATCAATTTCTTTTTTTTTTTTTTTTATTTTTAAAGATTTTATTTATTTGACAGAGAGAGAAACCACAAGTAGGCAGAGAGGCAGGCAGAGAGAGAGAGTAGAGGAAGCAGGCTCCCTGCAGAGCAGAGAGCCCGACATGGGGCTCGATTCCAGGATCCCGGGACCATGACCCGAGCTGAAGGCAGAGGCTTTAACCCACTGAGCCACCCAGGCGCCCCTCAATTTCTTTTTAAGGCAAAAAATTTTGACAAGAAATCCAGATCCTTCTGATCATTTTCATATCAATTTAAGGTGACATCCTCAGAGTATATAATCAAATATGTAATTATTCTATCTGTTGCCTTGTATATTGCCTGTATCTTTTTCAGACTCAAAGTTCCATTGAGGTAGAGTTTTTTTTTTTTTTTTAAGCAGAGATTTTTAAAGTGTTTGATATATACAAGATGCTTAATAAGTGTTTACAAAGCCTATGTATTACAGAAGCCTTAAACAGGCTTTAAAATAATGTAGGTGATATTAGTGGTCATATCAAACAATTTTTAGGTTTCAGTCATGTAAATAACTACATTTCTCAGAGACAGAGAAACATACAAATGGTCTGGGTCCAGTAGGATAATGCTAGCATGTGTTGTAAATTCTTTTATATGACCTTATTCTTGCAAGAATTGGTTATGTGGCAGAAAAAAAGGTATCACTATCTTATACTTTATTATTTAAAGAGATTTATGGAAGTCTTAATTTCTTACACTACCCCTTTGTTTCAGTGGACCCAATTTCCGTGGTAATGGTGAGAGGAAAGTAGGCAATTTAGGCAGCAGCCAAAATCTCCTACAAGGCACTATAAAATAAGGCTTGTTCTAGATCATGGGTCTGTCCAAAGGGGAATGTTAAGGGGTAGAATGGATGATGGATGCATTGTGGACTTATAACTTTAAGATTAATACTGTTATGCCCCAATAATGGGTCTATGATTAAAGGAGCGAGACTGATGTAAAGCAAAGGTCAAGCAAAGCTTTATTTCATGCCAAGCATCAAGAATCTAACCGAACGTTTGGGGCCACACCTCTTATGAGAGAAGGCAACCCTTTGCTGTTTCACAGTCTAGCTTTTAAGGGCAAAGGCCATGCAGTCAGGCCTGGCCACGCACAGGTGACCAATGAGATTTTAACACACACAGGAAACTGCACAGTGAGGCTAGATGACCAATTGAGGTTCAATTTACCCTAGTATAGACATTTGACCCAGCCTATTACACCTTGATTAGGATTGGTGCAAAAAAGGTTCCCAAAGGGCGGAGGAGTGGGGCATACTCCTTAGTATCTAGGGAGACAATATGCAAACACCGCCCCCCTCCCGCTGATTGATGTCTCCACCTGGCCTGACCCACCCTTGTATATGGGCTTTGTTACCTGGAGCTGATTTCCAGGACTTGTTTTTAAGTGAATCCCCTGGGGGAAGGGGAACAAGGACAGTTTAAGGGTTAACCTCAATGAAAGCCTCTTGCTAAAATATAAAAATATAAAATAGGTCCTTACATTACAACAACTCAGTAGGGAAAGTCCCAGTGTGGTGATAAAAGAAGTGAGGTAACTTGCATTGCACATTTTTTTTTTAAAACGTGTAAGTTGTATTTTTCCGTGCCATTACATCATACTTTATCTTCATCTCTGTCTACTAGTTTAAAACTAGTTAAACAAACTCAACAATTTTTAAAAAAATATTTTATTTATTTATTTAAGAGCAAAAGCCAGAGAGAGAGAGAGAGAGAGAGCATGAGCAATATGGGGCTCGATGCCAGGACTCTTGAGATCCTGATCTGAGCCAAAGGCAGACACTTAACTGACTAAGCAAATGAGACTCCCACAAACTCAACAATTTTATAAAATTTTTATTTGTTGGGGTGCCTGTCTGGAACAGTCAGTAAAATATGTAAATCTTGATCGTGGGGTTGTACGTTTGAAATCCACCTTGGGTGTAGAGGTTTTATTTAAAAATAAAATCTTTAAAAATTTTTTTTTCATTTTTTTATTTAAGCCATTGTATGGCAGTGTTGATCACTATATTGTACACCTGAAAGTAATATTAACCTTATTTTAACTAACTACAATTTAAATAAAAACTTTAAAAATAAAATAAAAATAATAATCATAAAAATAAAAAAGAGGAAAAATTATTTGGCAGGCAATTTTCTTAATTGCATTATTATTTATTATTATCATAGTCTGTGTGTGTCGGTGGGAAGTGGCTGGTATTACAGTGAGTTCCATATCTGTGTTACACTGAGGTCCATGTCTGTAGTCAGTCTTTTTTTTCTTTTAGTTTATTTTCAGGGATCCAAAATTCATTGTTTATGCACCACACCCAGTGCTTCATGTAATAAATTCCCTCCTTAATACCCACCACTGGGCTCACCCAACCACCTGCCACCCTCCTCTTCAAGACCCTCAGTTTGTTTCTCAGAGTCCACAGTCTCTCATGGTTTGTCTCTCCCTCCGATTTCCCCCAGCACACTTCTCTCCATCTCCCAGTGTCCTCCACGTTATTCCTTATGTATTGAGTCTTATAAAAACTTTTATTTCTTTCCCTATTCTGCTTTGCATATGCTTACCTTAGATGTTAAAATGTTATAAACCTCTCCTGCCTGGTCCATTTTCTCTCTATTCTCTTATGATTTCTCATGCTATCCCTGCCAACCCCACGTGCCTTACAATATCTGGATATGACTAATTTCTTCCTGAGCTACTTTATTCTACTCTGCCATATGGTTGCCCTTCCCTCTTCTGTACCATAACTTCTATCCCCTGCATTTGTGCTTTAACAATACCTAATTCTTTTCACTGCATCTGTATCTTTGAGGTCAATACTCAGTAGTGCAATCACTGGGTCATAGGCTAGCTCTATTTTACTGGAAAGAAGGGCCATATGCACCCCAGTGTTCATAGCAGCAATGTCCACTATAGCCATTCTGTTGAAAGAGTCAAGATCCCCTACAACAGACAAACGGATAAAGAAGATGTGATCCAAGGATACAATGGAATATCACTCAGCCATCAGAAAGGATGAATACCCAACTTTTGCATCAACATGGATGGGACTGTAGGAGATTATGTTAAGTGAAATAAGTCAAGCAGTGAAAGTCAATCATCATATGGTTTCACTTATTTGTGGAACCTAAGGAATAGCATGGAGGACATTAGGAGAAGGAAAGGAAAAATGAAGTGGGGGTATTGGAGGGGGAAATGAAACATGAAAAACTATGGACTCCAAGAAACAAACTGAGGGTTTTAAAGATGAGAAGGATGTGGGGATGGGTGAGCCTGGTGATGGGTATTAAGGAGGGCACATATTGCATGGGGCACTGGGTGTTTTACACAAACAATGAATCATGGAACACTACTTCAAAAACTAATGATGTATTGTATGGTAACTAACATAACATAATTTAAAAAAAAAAAGGAGGGGGACAATACCTAACACTCAATCTTTGCTAGTTTCTTGTTTACCTCCTTTTAAGAGTAAGCTCATTAGTGTTTTTTTTTTTGTTTTTTTTTTTTTTGTCTCAACTAAAAGAAGAAAAATAATACACATTATTTTGAAAACTTTTTGAACAGTGTACAAACGTTAGTCAAGTCCACAATGTCTCATCTCTTCTTCCTCCTAACATGGCTAAGTTGAAAAACCCTTTATCTGGGAAAAGATCATTGTCCAGCCACCTTGTGTAAGATTTTGGCTTTAGGTTAGATTATCCTTTCTTTCCTTTTCTGAAAATAAGTTGAAAATATTAATAGCCTCAGTTTTTCTTCCAAAATATGACTGCTTCTTTACCAAGTGCAAAAGCAACCCATTTTGACCATAGTAAACAGCTTGGACCTACTTTTTTTGGCTCACTGTTTTAGTGAGACAAGTGGAGTGAAGATGACACACCATTTCCAAATGTATTAATAATTGGTAGACCATACTTCTAAATTGAAGATTTGTTGCCATTAAACTACGACCAGACTCGCTATAATTACAGAGGTAAATTCTTTATATTTACTATATTTGAAATTACCATATAATACCAAAATAAAATTATGATTATGTGAAGAGTCTGTAATATTAAGAAGATGACTTTGAAATGATTGCTTATCTAAATGAAATTTCCCATTTTATAATCTTGTATAAGCTTCCGTTGTCATTTCCTATTTAAAATCTATTAGAAGGCACTCTTATTTTCCCTTAAGTGGGAAGTCAAATGTGGAACAAATTCATCCCAAAGGAACTGATTCTATGTTCCACTGAAGACAAGGTGGCTTCCATGTGGCATTTTGCCTCTTGCATATTGTTCATCTCCTACAACAAATGGGGGTATGCTCTTTAGTAAACTAATTCAACTCAATTAGAGACATTGTCTTCAAGGGATAACATCATAGAGACTAGAATCAGAATCATACTTTTGGGAAAATTGGGCCCAGGATTTTTGTTTTGTTTTGTTTTGTTTTGTTTTAAGATTTTATTAATTTATTTGACAGACAGAGACCACAAGTAAGCAAATAGCGGGGGAGGGGGGGCGTGGGAAGCAGGCTCCCTGCTGAACAGAGAGCCTGATGCAGAGCTCGATCCCAGGGCTCTGAGATCATGGCCTGAGCCGAAGGCAGAGGCTTAACCCACTGAGCTACACAGGTGCCCCTGGGCCCAGGTTTTGATGGCTTCTTTCCTCAATCTTATAAAACCTATTTGAACTCTACTGGATGCCAGAACTGCTTAAAAATATTTGGTCCCTTGTAATTTTAACCTTCCAGTATTCAATGCACCTGATCCATGTAATATCCTATAGTATTTTTGTCAAATGAAGACTCTCAAAGTGTGTTTCTTGGGAGACACTTTTCAATTGGTTGCTTACATTTCTGCATTTATTATTTGTTCTAGGCCATCCTTTGAAGATGGTTGTATTGAATAGACTTGGAAGACAGAAATAGTATCTTTTTTTTTAACTTAACCTGTTGTGTTTGCAAATATTATCTGCCTCTGTTTTGATTCTTCTTGTGGGAACTGAGGCTCAGTACTGATATATAACTCCCATCCCTACACACACACAAACACACACACACACACACACACACACACACACACAAATAATGTTAATATTCTGGCTACCTCTATTGCTGTGAATAATAAACTATATTATTTCTGAAACATGAGTCTGCGTCTTCTATCAACACCCAAGAAACTACGGCAGACTCATACACCAGCTTTCAAATAAGGGAAAATAATCTCAGATGCTTTATATTTTTTGATAGTGTTACCTACTTCTGAACATATGACTGAGCACATATAAAGCTGGAGCCATGACCATTTAGAGCTTCTTCTGTGGAAGAACTATGCATTCACTAGTAAACAATAGTAGTTTCATCTTTTTTTTTTTTTCCTCCTGGACACCATTTCCTCTCTCAAACTGTTGCTCAAATTGGATGGAGTCTAAGGTCCTTTGAGGAAATTTTTGTTTAATGATTCAAAATAAAATAGGAAGAGTCTAAAGTGCTAAAAATACTTCTAGATAAAAGGTATAAGATCATGCCAGAAAGGATAGTAATTTTATCTAACAACTGCCTGTTCACCCCTTTTTTGTTCATTAACTAATCTCCAAATTCCTGACTAAATCCCTTTTGTAAGCCAGAATGTGAGCTAAAAACTGGGATTTTAAAAAATGTTCATTTGAAATCCAGTTAGTTAACATATATGGTTGTATTAGATTCATTTGTACAATATAACATATAGCACTCAGTGCTCATCATGACAAGTGCTCTAATTAACCCCCATCACTTATTTAATCCATCACTCCTTTCAGATCCCGTCAAGTAACCATCAGTTTGTTCTCCGTAATGAAATGTCTGTTTCTTGCTTTGTTTCTCTTTCTATGTCTTATTATTTCCCCTTTGCTTGTTTGTTTTGTTTCTTTTATTCCATATATGAGTAAAGGTATTTGTCTTTCTCTGACTGACTTATTTCACTTTTAGCATTATACTGTCTAGTTCCAACCATGTTATTGCAAATGGCAAGATTTCAGTCTTTTTTATGGCAGAATAATATTCCATTGTATATACATACCACTTATTCTTTATTTATTCATCAATTGATGGATACTTGGGCGCTTTCCATATCTTAGCTTTATAAATAATGCTGCTATAAACATAGGGGTGCTAGCATCCCTTTGAATAAGTTTTCTTATATTCATTGGGTAAATACACACCAACAGGTTTGTTGGATCAAAAAGGACTTCTATTTTTAAATTTTATGGAAATTCCATACTGTTCTCAAATATGGCTGTATCAGTTTGCATCACCACCAACAGTTCACAATTGTTACTTTTTCTTTTTTTTTTAAGATTTTATTCATTTGACAGAGAGAGATCACAAGTAGAGAGAGAGAGAGGAGGGAGCAGGCTCCATGCCTGGCAGAGAGCCCGATGTGGGACTTGATCCCAGGACCCTGAGATCATGGCCTGAGCTGAAGGCAGAGGCTTAACCCACTGAGCCACCCAGGCAGCCCCCACAAGTGTTACTTTTTCACATCCTCTCCAACACCTTTTGTTTCTTGTAGTGTTAATTTTAGCCATTCTGACAGGTGTGAGGTGGTATCTCTTTCTAGTTTTGCTTTGCAATTTCCTGATGATACATGATGATGGACATCTTTTCATGTATCTACTGAACATTTGAATGTGTGCTTTGGGGAAACACTTGTTCATGTCTTCTATCCATGGTTTTATTGGATTATTTGTTTTTGGATGTTGACTAAAAACTGGATATTAAGTAACACACAAGACAGGTTTCCTTGAGCTTAAATTTTATTTGCATGAGTATCATTAACAGGAAAAAATATGCATATGGGTATGTACAAGTGTGTTTATGTATACATCTATCTATCTATCCTCTATCCCATGTCTTCTAATTGTGGTAAATCCTGTAAGGTGGGGAATGGGATAGTCTGAAGAAATATGCTTCTGGATATGCTGGGTAAGCAAATTTAATTGCACTCAGATGCATTGGATATAAGTGAATCACTCAAATGAGTTATTTAATATTATATAGAAACAAATTAAAAGTTTATGTAGTTGAAAATAATAGGTAGTTAAAATAATTTTTTTGTTTGTTGTTTTTGTGTCTTTTTTTGTTTATATATACTATGGTGTGAATGTTTATGTCTCCCAAAATCATATTATGAAATCTAACTCTGTAAGTGCTAGTATTAAAACATAGGGGCCTTTGGGAGGTGATTAGGTCATAAATGGGATTACAGTCCTTTTAAAGGAGACCCCAGAGAGTTCTCTTGCTTCATTCATCATGTACGTTTACAGTGAGAAGATAGCCATCTATGAGGAAGTGGGCTCTCCCTGGATCTGCCCATTCCTTAATCTTGAACTTCTCCGTTCTAGAACTGTGAGAAATAAATTCCTGTTCTTTATAAGCTATTAAGTCTATATCATGTCCGTTATAGCAGCCTGCATGCAGAAGGACACTATGACCTAAAATGAGAGCAATAAATATAAAGTTTCAGTAAAGTCAGTTGGTACAAGGTTTTTTTTTTTTTTAATTAGAGAAGACATGCTGCTTCATGTTAAACCTTGATATTGTATATGTTTCTTGAAGGGCCACTTCTTACCTCTTTTGTGTGTTTTCCACAAAGTCCAGGATGATGCCTTACATAAAGGTAATATTTTATAAATACTGTTGGAAATATATACTTCTCTAAAATCTTATTTTGCCTACAGATTACTTGGATCCACTTTGCCTTGTGTAGAATATTTGAAATATATTAAGAACAGAATGTCTCTCTAAATAACATTTAGAATCATCATTAGTTTATGACTCCTGACTCATTTGTTTATGCAGTGATACTTACTGCAAGAACACTAAAGTTTGTAATATAATTTTGAATTAATCACCAAGCTAGTTTATTTTAACTTATGAAAAAATAATTTCTCATGTTGGTTTAATTCTGCTCTTATGTTATGGTCATGACATTTTCATTAAAATAAAGTAGAAAATAGAAGTAAATAATAAATGAAAAATAAAAATTAAAAAATAAAAAAATAAAAGCAAATCTCTTGTGAAATGTTAAACTTTTCTTACTTATTTTGTTTTGCTTTTCTTCTACCATGCTGGCAAAGCTGTATATTGCAGATAGGTACAATTTTCTAGGTGCTAGGTTTGTTACTTTTGCTAAAATTTTCAAAATATAAGGAGTTGAATAGTCATGGATTGTTTATTAAACTCCTTATCTACACATATAAAAATAAAACAATGATGGTGACCTGGGTATTTCTAAAATTGTATTCTGTTTTTCCATATTATGGTTTACAATGTAATTAATAAAGATTCTGCATATATTAACATCATCCCATTCTATCTCATCTGTATGTCCATACAGAGCATGTATGATTTCTATTCATTGCTATGTTGTGGTGAAGAGATTGTCTGAAGTAGCCTATATTTATGCAGGTAGATCTTAAGCTACGGTGCTCTTGTTTATTTGCTTGTTCGTGATCAGTATGTTTGAAAGATGGTAACTATTGCATCAGGTGTGACGATTAAAAAATATTATTGGTGCTTGATACACTGTGATAAAATAGGTAAGTCAATTCATAATTTGTTAATTAAATTAGAAAAGAAATTCCTTTGGATTTGTTCTTTATTAAGAGTTTTTTTTTTTTTTTAACGAATGCCTTGGGATGTTTTTTGTGTAATATATATCACATGCCTCAACCTTTAAATTTGAATGTAGAAAAGAGTTATCAGAATGAGCCTAGAAAATATTGTTATGGGGGCGCCTGGGTGGCTCAGTGGGTTAAGCCGCTGCCTTCGGCTCAGGTCATAATCTCAGAGTCCTGGGATTGAGTCCCACATTGGGCTCTCTGCTCAGCAGGGTGCCTGCTTCTTCCTCTCTCTCTGCCTGCCTCTCTGCCTACTTGTGATCTCTCTCTGTCAAATAAATAAATAAAATTTAAAAAAAAAGAAAACATTGTTTTGAAATATTTTTGTTCTGTTGTATTATGTTAACTTAGGAAATAATGGTAGTTATTTTTATTAACATTTCCTACTTTCCACATGCCCTTACAGATGAGATATCATGTTTTTCCTACTCTTTTTATCGTGGTTGTTATATTCTTCATGATCAATAACAATCAATGAAAATTCCTAACATTAATTTTCTTTGGGAAAGTGATATTTTAGCAGGAATCCATGACCTAAAATTTTAGCTGTTGTTCTTCCAGGAGATGAGACTATCAATGTTCCCGAAATTTCAAGAAATAGAACTTATTAATTGTGTTGGTTGATGTTTATTGTCTCTGAACTTAGAGGTGCATAATTCAATTTAAAATTTATTTTGGGGGCGCCTGGGTGGCTCAGTGGGTTAAAGCCTCTGCCTTTGGCTCAGGTCATGATCCCAGGGTCCTGGGATCGAGCCCCGCATCGGGCTCTCTGCCTAGCAGGGAGCCTGCTTCCTCTTCCCTCTCTCTCTGCCTGCCTCTCTGCCTACTTGTGATCTCTATCTGTCAAATAAAATAAATAAAATCTTAAAAAAACCGGAGTGGACATTATGGGGGTGCTTATCTGAAATTGAGGGACATTATAAAAAAATAAAAAATAAAATTTATTTTGAATTGAAAACAAGATCTTACTGAAGTTTAGGCATCCCACTTTATATCAGGCCTCCAGTACATTCTAATTTATTTATAGAAAATATCATAAACATGAATGACACTTTTCCTATTGCATTTATATGAAACTGCAATGACTCAAAGATGTCAGATTTGAAAAGCACTACCTTTCTATAATTTCTGTTTCTTAGGAGGAATGGATATACCATTTTAGCTCAATTATCCAACAGTATTCAAAACCACCATGAATTTTAAAACATAGTTATTACACCCTAAAAATCAAGTATGAAAATGTATAAACAACCAAATCTCTATCTGTAAATGAAATACTCCCACACAGACGGGTTTTAAAACTTTCTAACTTAAGGAATTTGATAGCACAGACTCAGGGTAGTAGTTTCAGTGCCTACAGTATACTTTCAGGGAGAGAGTAATGTAAGCTCTGAGTCACTTTCTGCCTAGAGATGACCTAATAGTGGTTCTGGCATTGTTTGTTTGTTTTTGAAAATACGTTCCTGGGCGTCATTCAGAAAATGCAGATTTTGGCATCTATATAAATTAAGGATGATCTTTTTGAGCTTTTGTCTTTCATTACATCAAATTAACATAATTGGACAGAAATTCCACTAAATTAAGCATTGTTAGGAAATGTGTAAATTGGAGCTACTCAAATTAGTTGCTCTTTGAACTATGTGCTGTTGGTTCAGGATTAGATAAGGAGTTTGAAGGCAAACCTAAATCATTGCTTCCTTTTTTGAGAGATTCTCAGCATATTTTCTTAAAATTAGCTGAAATAAACAATGTGTTTAGTCGCAAAGTGATTTGCATTTTTGCACAAACTCCCTATCTCCTTGAGAATTATAACAGATATTTCATGAAACATCATTGATCTTTACTTTGTTACACTGCTGTAAAGTACATTTAGAGTTGCCAGTTAAAGGTGTTAGTGTTGAGATGAAATGTCATGCATTTTTCTTCACTTCCATGCAAATGAACACAGTAAATTATTAAGACACAATGAAGAAAAAAAAAATTGACAATGAGTTCCAGATTTTAAAAATCACTTGCCATTCAATCCAAATTGTGAGTTTGATCAGTTACCGAACACTTTATAATGCACCCCCGGTAATTTTACAGAGATTACTTTTTTCTTACCAATTCTTGATTATTCTGTCTTGCAATGCAGAGAAAGCTAACTAATTTAAAATAAACTTCCGTTAATTTTGATTGTTATAAACTTAAAATTGATTAATTTCCATATACAGAGTTTAAAATGTTCACAATTTACATTAAATATATATTCTGTGTATACCTTGGAAAAATTATACTGAAAATTGAAATTAAAATGATGTTGTATATAGCTGCAAGAAGCCGCCTGTCCCATTTCATCTTACTATATAAGTTGTGTCAGGTAATTTATAAAATCCCTGCTGCATAACAAATCTATTTTTTGTTGGAATGGGTAGTAATGTTTCTTCTTATTTCGAAATAAGAGTTGGTCTATGAGTGCCTCTGCAACTGTATTTTTCCTAAGTGGCTTCATGGTCCTGAACTGAGAAAGCTCAGAGCATTAAACATCAAAGTAATATATTTTGACACAATTAGACATCAAGGAAATGCAATTAAAATGACACTGAGAGGGCGCCTGGGTGGCTCAGTGGGTTAAGCCGCTGCCTTCGGCTCAGGTCATGATCTCAGGGTCCTGGGATCGAGTCCCGCATCGGGCTCTCTGCTCAGCAGGGAGCCTGCTTCCCCCTCTCTCTCTCTGCCTGCCTCTCCATCTACTTGTGATTTCTCTCTGTCAAATAAACAAATAAAATCTTTAAAAAAAAAATGACACTGAGATATCACTACACACTTACCAGAATGGCTAAAATAAAATATAATGACAAGCCCAAAAGAAAAAAATATACCATTTGATGATACACAATGGCAAGTTGTACCATAACTTAACCATCTCAGACTAGTGTAGTGTTAAATTTGTTTTTCTAAGCCATGTTTTGGGTCACTTACCACTTTTCAAGGATATAAAGTGCTATCATTTTACTTAAAACTGTGAAATTTGGTCAGATTTAAATTTCAATTTATGTTAAAACATTCTGTAAACTGTGTTAGACTTTGACATTTGTTCCCTCAGTTCAGTGAATAACACTATATCATATTCTGAAAAATACGCTAATTTTTATTTTGAAAAATATCCCTTTTTCCTCTTATGGTAATTATTAATATGAATTAATAGTAGAATTTGATATGGTCCAATATGACCATAAATACTTTATAGTATATTATTAAATTTAATAATGAATATAATGTACTTCTTTGGACAATTTTTAAAGACCAGTCTACTCTTAAAACAAAAAAAAATGGAGATGCACTTCTTTAGTTCACACAAATTTCATTTTATTATATATAACCTCAGATAAATTTCAACAAATCATAATTTATTAAAATCATGTCTACTTAAAAATCTCATAGAAGAGTTAAACCATCAAAAATAAAAATAAACACACACAACACACACACATCACCCATGTATTGGCAAATCACAATTGCTGTAACAATACATTAGGCATTCCACAGTTAAGGGCTATCAAAATTTCCATCAGTGACAAAAAGATTTGTATCCAAATGGACTGATTTTCCAGAATCCAAGAAAAAGTCTCCTAGGATTTATTTAAAGGTAAATATTTGAACAAATACTTCTTAAATTTAGGATATTCAGAACATACGATTAAAGAATATTTGCAGTGCAGACTATATTCAATCCTTCCTTCAAAATGTGCCTTTGAGTACATAATTCTGTTTTCTCGATCTAAATTGAGCTGTCTTCCAAGGAAGTTTTCCAAAATGTGTGTCTCTGTGTGATAAATGTTCTAAGACCTAACATGCTTCATTGTATTTTTACTTTGCTCTCAAATTTAATCAATAATTTGGATTGATGTATAATACCTAGTTTCAAATATCTTTTCCATCTATAAAAACTCCCAGCTGTCTCTTTATATGCTATTACTATTGAGAATTGTGCTGTCAGTATTATTCTTGTACATTTTAGATGATCTGTTCTTCTCTTGGGCATCATTTATGCTCTTCTCTGTTTTTGATATTCTTAAAACTCACCATAATGTATACGAGTGGTTTTTAGTGTGTGTAGTTTTTGTTTTGTTTTGTTTTGTTTCTGATATCTCGTGTTTGGCATCATTTTAAGTCTGGTATCTTTTATCTTTCTTTAATTCTCCAAAATTTATCTCAGTACTTATTTAAATATTTTCTTTATTTTTTTTTCTCTTCTGCTGTATTTGGGCAGAAGTCATTAATTTGTTTGTTTGTTTTTCCCAACTCATTTATTCATTTTACAGCTATATTCATCTTAGTCTCCATTTATTGTATTCTTTATTTCAACAATTTTCACTTAATTTATATTCACAGTATAGTATCTTTCTTTTCCTTGTATATGTATATCATTATTTTATCATATACTTTTAAGCTATTTTTAAAAATATTTTATTTATTTATTTGACAGTGAGAGATCACAAGTAGGCAGAGAGGTGGGCAGAGAGAGAGGAAGAGAAGCAGGCTACCTGCTGAGCAGAAAGCCTGATGTGGGGCTTGATCCCAGGACCCTGAGATCATGACCTGAACGGAAGGCAGCGGCTTAACCCACTGAGCCACCCAGGCGCTCCTTTTAAGCTATTTTTTAAAAGTACAGTCATTCTTTTTTTTTTTAAGATTTTATTTATTTATTTATTTGACAGAGAGAGATCACAAGTAGACAGAGGGCAGGCAGAGAGAAAGAGAGGGAAGCAGACTCCCTGCTGAGCAGAGAGCCTGATGCAGGACTTGATCCCAGGACCCTGAGATTATGACCTGAGCTGAAGGCAGTGGCTTAATCCACTGAGCCACCTAGGCGCCCCTAAGCTATTTTTTTAATTCCTGTTCCCATAACACTTGGATTGGCATATAAAGTTAACCACATCATATTTTTTAGGTAAGTAATTGTACTTTTTATGTGCATAGTTATTTTGGTCCATGAGTTCAGCTCTTCTTAGGATCATCAAATCTCTGTAAAGTCTGGGTATGCTAGGATTTTCTAAGCAACAATAAAATACATTGAAACCTGGTAGCTTAATTATAATAATGTTTTCTTTCTCAATCATTCACAATAGTATTCCATTCTGAGTAGCTTCCTTCTATTTTGCAGCTATAGTGTTTGGAAAAACTTGAATTATGATATTACTGTGATAATGTGAATTAGTCAGGGTTTTTCAGAGAATCGGGAAGAGAAAAAAAGGAAGATATTCTCCAGGTCCAACTCTAGAAGTGACTATTAAAACATCTGTCCAAATTCAATTGAACAAAACTCAGAAATGCCATCTCCAGTGAAATACAAAAAAGATTATATATAGTTCTGGGCACACACATCTCATTTGACCCAATGATGTATATCAATGAAAGACTGAAGGCCAATCACCACTCCATGGGAGAATTTAAAAATAAATTTACTAATGAGGCCAAGAATTCAGAATCACAAATACTTCAGAACTAATAATAACTGCCTTCACTTGATGTTATTCTATAAGATAAATCCTACGGTCAAGTTTCAATTTTAAATTCTTAAATCCTTATGAAGAAGCATCATTTGGAGGGAGCAGTTTTCATAATTTATCATCCATCAGCCTTTTTTAAAAGATTTTATTTATTTATTGGACACAGAGAGAGAGAAAGAGAGCGAGAGAGAGAGATCACAAGTAAGCAGAGAGGCAGGCAAGCAGGGAGGGAAGCAGGCTTCCTTTTGAGCAGTGCCCGATGTGGGGCTGGATCCCAGGACCCAGAGACCATGACTTGAGATGAAGGCAGAGGCTTAACCCACCACCCACGTGATGAGAGAGCCACTCAGGTGCCCCTCATCCATCAGTCTTAATTGATTGGAGGAAAATGTGTGGAGGAATAATGCCTTAGGGAGCTAATCTCTCTAAAGAATTTTCAAGTCTTTACCCCTTCAAGGTTTTGTACAGTTCTGATAGCCTCTAAACATCCAGCGGATTTCTACAGTGACAGGCCTGTTAAAACCTGTCTTCAAACCAGAAATAGAGCTTGAAACATACCAGTCAAGGGCAACTTTGAGTATTTTAAGGCGTTTATCATCATTTCTTTGTTTTTGGTTAATATCTGAAATAGTTCCATATTACACTTGCATAATTTCTCCAGAGCTGACTTTGAAGGAGGCATTCAGTTCCAGCTAGTTCCATATTTTGGCAAGAACTATACTTCTATATTAAAAAAAAAAAACATATTTTAGGGCGCCTGGGTGGCTCAGTGGGTTAAAATCTCTGCCTTCGGCTCAGGTCATGATTCCAGGTTCCTGGGATTGAGTCCCACAGTGGGCTCTCTTCTCAGCTGGGAGCATGCTTCCATTCCTCTCTCTCTGGCTGCCTCTCTGCCTTCCTATGATCTCTGTCAAGTAAATAAATAAAATTTTTAAAAAAACATATTTTATACCAGTTATTCATGTTTATTAACTAAGATATCACAATACAAATAATACAAACAGTTGCTCTTTATTAATACCTTCAACCAAGATCAAAAAATATGTCATATTTTCTCCAAAAATTTTATATCATCTGATAGGTCAGATATATATATAAAATTACATTTAAAGTTTAAAAAATATCAGCAAATATTTTCATTTAAATGCCAATTTGAGAAGAAATCTACTTTTCCAAACACGACTTTTTATCCTATTTATTTTGAATTTTGTCAACAACTGATAAAATGTTTAGCGAGACTATAAATGTTAGACCGAAAAAAATGATTAATAGATGTAGGTTCAAATTATTATGTTCCATTAAAAATGATTTAGTCTTTGATGAACATCTGTTTGGTAATATGTTGTATCCAGATATAGTAAATTAAAGACATATATAAAATTATAGGGAAATGACATCTTCTGTTCCATTATGAGTAGAGCTTTTAAAATGCTATTTGCCACAACCTGTCATCTTGTCATTATGTAGCATTATGTAGCAATTAAAAAATGTATACTCTTCACTTAGAAGTCTTTTGGAAATCTAAAATATGACTTTCTATGGTTTGTGTCTCCATATTGCTTTATTGCCAGTTAAAACAAATCCACATGCTTTGATTCAAAGGTAATAAATTCCTCTTATTTGGAAAAAGGATGTTTATTTTTGTTCTCTCACCCTTAGCAGGTGGTTTCATTTTAGCACACTTCAGAGTTATAATTTCATGCTTATTAAAAACATTTATTTTGATCTACATAGATGAATGAAACTTTTATTTTATTAAATTATTTGCCAAAAAATCTGTGAGTTTTAAAAATGTATTTCCTTTGAAGGGTTATTTTAGAGCATTCAAAGAGGATCTAAGAGTGTGGTATTATGCAGTTTTTAAGTAGGTATGAAATGGTTAATTATAGGATTGTTTCTTTAGGCTTATGTATATTGTCCATTATATGCTATAAAATATTTTGAAAGTAAATTTAAAGTATGTTTTATGTAGTTTATTTTTTGGAAAAAAATATTGAAATGACTTATGAAATTCAGTATACTCTCAACATTAATTTATTTTGAAATTTACCAGTTGTCTACTGAACTATTATATGGCAGATATTACTTCAGACTACACTGGTAAATGAAATAATTGGCTTTGTAGAACTTTTATTTTAATGGGTGAGACAATTCAAAGCTATAAACCTTAATAAAAATGGCATAGTGCATTCAAAAAGGAAGAGTACAATGGGGAAAAAGAAAAATTCGATCAGGGTGAGAAAAATCAAGGTTGCTAGCCAGGGGATGGGGAGTTAAATCTTTTAATAGAAAGATCACGGTACTTACAATGAAGCTGACAATTGAACAAATGTATGGAAAGGTGATGAATTTGCGCAGAACTATCAGCAATAAGGTCACTCCAGACAAAGGAATTGGCTATCTTGAAGGCCATAAGGTTGGATCATGCCTGGCATATCTGAGGAATAGCAAGGAGGCCACTGTGAGTGACTGAAGAGTAGCAGGGAAAGAGGTCACAGAGGTTAAATGAGTGGCTAGATCATGTAAAAGCTTAGAAGTCATTGTAAAACTCTGGCTTTTATATTTGGAAACTTACTGTGTGATAGAATTTCTGCTAATAACTGAGAGTTCAATTGTCCATAAACTTTCAAGGATTCTTATTCTAGTAAGACAGAATAAAGAGAAAGAGTTCATATTTTCACATGGTGTAACAAATGCTCGGAGATACAAGTGTAGGAAGCTATGGGAGCACAGAAGAAGGCACTAAAATCACACCAATATATTTGATGACTGTGACTATATATAAATTTGTATTTTCTAGATTTTTTGTAGTCATGGAATCACACAGTATATACTATTCATTGCCTGGATTTTCTTTTCTCAGCATCATTACTTTGAGAATCTCCAATTGTCTTTGCTCTATTGATGGACATTGATGAACATTTCCACTGTTTTCAATTCTTAAAAATAAAGCTGATATGAAATTCACATACAAGTCCTTGTATGAACATAGGGTTTGTTTTTCTTGGTTAAATGCCTAGAATAAAATGGCTATTTGTGTAACTGCAACATATTTTTCATTTAAAAATTTTTGAAACTATTTTCCAAAGTGGTTGTATCATGATATATGCCAACAACAGTTTAGATTTTTTGTTGCTTCTCAATCTAGCTCAGACCAAGTACAATTAGCCTTTATAATTTTAGCCATTCTAATAGATATGTAAGCATGTCTCATTATGATTTTAATTTGTATTTCTTTAATGTTTAAATGTTGAGAAATTGGCCATGTGCTTATAAGCCATCCATATACTTTTGGTGACATGTCTCTTCCATTATTTCCTTCACATGTAAAATTGGATACTCTGTTTGGTTATTAGTAAGGTTTTTTATTTTTATTCATTTTTAAATAATCAGAGTAGATGTCCATTATCAGATATTTAATTTGCAAATCCCTTCTCCATCTTTATGGTTTCTCAATGGAGCTTTGATAGCTGTGTCTTTCAAGAAATATGCTACTTCTTTCCTGGTACACGGAGGTATGACTAGAACATTATCAATGTTGACCTTTGCAAAGAAAATCATGGCTTAAGATATATGTAGTCTGCAGTTGTTGGGAGTGTTCACCATCCTTGCCTCTAACTCATCTCTCACTGCCCACACATTCAGGTATAGGGGAATATTGATTGACAAAATATTAATTGCCAAATAACACTAGTTAGAGAATAAGAAAAATGCAGGCACCTGATTATATAATATTCCTTAAATAAAATATGTTTTTATAAGTGCTATTGGAAGTAAATTCCTCAATACTTTAATCACACAGAATGATGGAATCCTAGATTTTTTTTCCTTGTATTTACTAAGAAAATGATCATGCCTCAAGTATATTAAAATGGAATAGGGAAAATTAAAAATTGCTTTAAGTCGATTTGCGTGTGTTGTGCGTATGTGAGAGAGAAAGTGAGAGAGAAAGAGAAAGAGAGAAAAAGAGAAAGGGAAAGACAGAGAGGTGGCTGCAGTGAATTGATGAGTTGCAGGATAGATTTTAAAGTTTTTTCTTTTGCTTTCTACATTTCCTTTTCCTTAGGTTCAAGAGAACAATCAGTAATATCTCAGATGCCTGCTGGTAACATCAGCAGAAAGAGTTAGAGGTTCCTAGAAAATTAAAGAAGAGATATAGTTTTCCTGACATAAGAAAAGTCATTTTTTGTCCCCAGCTATTTTCAATGATCTATACCCCACCTGTGTACTTGCCCCAGCACACTTCTTCCAAAAATTCCTGGGAGGTTCTTACAAAGAAATGCAAAAACCTCACTCCTAAGGATTTTGAGGGAACAAGGCAATGGGAAAACTAACAGTCACCACCAGACCAGGAAATAGCCTAAGCTATTGAGACAATAAATCAGTGGTAAAACTCCTAGTGCTATTTCAAAAGCAATCAAGGCCTTGCATTCCTTGTCCCAGAAAATGAGCCCAAGACCCCATCTAGTTTCTATCTGCTCTTGAAGCCTGCAGAGTCCCTTTCCCTTGTCCAACAGTTACCTCTGCTTTATTCTAACGTTGAAGTTTCTGCCCTCGGTGGAATACAAGCTTCATTCAGGTGAACATGCAATACATATTGCACAAATACATATGTGGATGTGCATGCATCCACAACCTTATGACCAACCATACACGGGATAATAAAACTCTCCCTTCTGAGTATTCATCTTAAATACTAAATAAAAATCTCTCTCCTGTTCAAACAGTCAAGGCTTTGGAACTTATTCCCTGTGAACTCCTTGTATGTTGTAAACAAAGATTCCTTTGTTTGACAACTCCACCTGTTTCTGTGATTCACCAAAGACTGACCTCAGTTAGTTCAGTTACTGTAATGTAATATCAAGCATATCTAGTTAGTTGATCATTTTGTTCAAGTCTTACATATCTTACCAATATGATGACCATTTGTCTATGTAATCTTAAAATAAGGGTGTTGAAATTATTTTCCATTTGTCGTCCAAGGTAGAAGTTATGATTTTTGTTCTTAGTTTTTCCCTATATATCCCCAAATCTGTTGTTACGTATTAAAATTCAAGAATTATTATACTCCCGGGGCGCCTGGGTGGCTCAGTGGGTTAGGCCGCTGCCTTAGGCTCAGGTCATGATCTCAGGGTCCTGGGATCGAGTCCCGCATCGGGCTCTCTGCTCAGCAGGGAGCCTGCTTCCTCCTCTCTCTGTCTCTGCCTGCCTCTCTGCCTACTTGTGATCTCTCTCTGTCAAATAAATAAATAAAATCTTTAAAAAAAAAAAAGAATTATTATACTCCCTGATGAATTCATCCTTTTACTCTTCTGTAATTTTGACTTGATCTTTATGTCTGATAATGAAATTTGCTTTAAAATCACTTTTCATTATCTTGATATAACCACCAAAGTTATAGTGTGATTAGAGTTAATATAGCATATTTTTTCTTTTACTTTTTAAAGCACTTCTATATTGAATCCTGACAAAGAAACAAAACAGATTTTTAACTCTGGAAGCATCTTTCTAAATTATCTTTTTTTTTTTTAATGAAGCAGTAGCAATTTTTGTTAAGGGACCTAAACTGAAAGTAGGTTTAGAAATTTATTTATTTTTTTATTTATTTAGTAAAAGATTTTATTTTATTTATTGACAGCAAGAGAGAGAGAGAGAGAGAGAAGAAGCACACAAACAGGGGGAATCATGTGCAAAGGGAGAGGAAGAAGCAAGCTCCTTGGGGTGCAAGTAGTCCCATGCAGGGCTGGATCCCTGTACACTGGAATCATGACCTCAGCCAAAGGCAAACATCTGCTTAAACAACTAAGTCATCCAGGCACCCCTAGAAAATTTAAAAAAAAAAAAAGACCTTTTAAAAACATTTTGTTTCTTTCTTGTTTTTTTTTTAATATTTTATTTATTTGACAGACAGAGAGACAGGAAGAGGAACTATAAGCAGGGCAGAGGGAAAAGGAGAAGCAGGTTTCCCACTGTGCAGAGAGCCTGATGTGGGGCTCCATCCCAGGACCCTGGGATCATGACCTGAAAAGAAGGGACACTTCTTGGAGGAAGCCACCCAGACACCTCTTTTCTTTGTTTTTAATATATGGCAACTGATGCTTCCCAGCCACGAGGAGCATATTACCCATTGATTAAATCTTTGATAACAACCTATTTAAAAAGGTGTGTAAATATATACTTACTCATATTTATACACTTTGTGTTTTCTTCATAGTTTGGGGCTGGACCCCATGGTCACAACACTGCTTCCAGTCTTTGCCTTCCCATCTTTTGATACCAGGTATTTGGTCAGCAAAGCAAATTAGTATCAAAATTAATAAGCCCTTGGCACCATATCTCTGGAGCAGGGCTTGCTCTTAGCCAAGGCCCAGAGCAGTTGACCTCCCCTCGCTAGTGCTATAGCCCCAAGGACTAGGTCCCTGCCACCAGAACTCAGTCTTACATGTTATGCTAAGCAGACAAAACCAAACCAGGAAAGCTCCAACAGCTTTCACTGGCCTGCCTCATCTCCAACTCTCTCGACGTCTAGGCAGTACCAGATGACAGGGAGGGGTCTTGGTCCAACATATGGGAGGGAAGGAAGTAGCCACGAGCAAGTACCTGCCTCTCTGTTCCTTTCTTTCATGAGCAGGTTGTAAGGAGGAGGAAGAGGAAGGGGAAGAGAGGTGAACTTCAAGGGGTGAAGGCCTCAGGTAGGCAGCTGGCTCCTGCCAATAGGAAAGGGACAAAGGAGAAGGCAGTGAGTCTTGCAGGGAGGGTGGGGGGTAAGGGTTACAGCTTATGACGGAATCTGGACAGGAGTAATAGGGATACTAGTCATTTGAGTCCACCATTGGCAAGCTGGGCTGGGTGTCAGGGCAGATAGGCCTCCCTGGGCAACGGCACATGAGAGAAGGTGGAATTCTTCTCTGAGGAGCAGGTGAAGCTTTGGGTGTTGGGAAAGCATAGACAGTATTGTTCCAGGGCCAAGGACAGGTCCGGGTACTCCTGGTTGGAGGTCAAGGCCACAGTATGATCCAGGTCTTCTACCAGCAGCTTGAAGGTACCACATGCCAGCCACCCCTCATTATTGTGTATAACTCTCTGGTGCACTTATTGGCTTATCCATCAAATGACTCCTTCAGCAGCTTGAAAACCACCTCCACAGGCACTCCAGGATATGGGAGGCTTCCAGAGTGAAAATTTTGCACAGAATCACCCCCAAAAGACCAGAAGTCACTCTGGTGGATGTAGATCTGGTCAAACATGGCCTTAGGGACCATCCACTTCACAGGCAGTCCACTGTTGGTTCTCATTTTATAGTAACTGATGTGGTGATATCTCTGGCAAGGCTGAAGTCTGAGATCTTCATCATGTTGTCCTTTGTCACCAGCACTTCCCTGGTGGCCAGGTCTTGGTGTATGCACTTCTTGGAGGCAAGGTACTCCATGCCTCAGGCTACCTGGTAGGCAAAGAATACCGGGTGCTTGGAGGAGAGTTGCTCTGCTGCATTGTGGCTGATATTGTAACAGTACTCCAGGTCAGGAGGCCTCTGGGCCTGCAGGTACTCCTGTATGTTGTCTTTGGAGGCATATTCCATGATAGTGTACGAAGGACCAACCTGTGTGCAGGACCCAGCAGGTTGATGGTGTCCTGTGCTGTCCAATCATCTTCATCATCTCCATTTCTGAGATTAGGTTTGACAGGTCTTTCTCTGCTGCATCTGACTTCAACATCTTCACTGACACTTTAGTCAAATGGTTGGATTTGTCTTTGTCCAGCCCAATGGCCTCCTCCAACACCACTTGCCCAAAGTAGGCCTCTCTTAGGGGTCTGCCTAAACTGCCTACAACCAGCCTGCCTCAAGGCAGTTATGAACTCTAGATTATCCTCAAAAACATTAAACCACAAGCTAAAAATTCTCTTCACTAGGTCTCTGTCGCAGGTCTAATTTTCTTATCTTTCATCATTTATCTTTTTCCTAATTCTTATTTTCAGTATAGTTTATTTGGCTTCCAGGTGTTTCCCCGGGTTTCTGTATGCTGTTTCATAGGGAAGAATTATCCTGTCATAAAATTATTTCTTGAGCATTCATTACATCTCTCAGTTAAAATGGGTTCTTTTATGGTATTGATTCATTTGAGTTTTCTCAAAATGGGAAGAATTTTCAAAATGGTGTTTTCCTCAAGGTTCAGAGTATGTCTTAGCCTCATCTTTACTCTTTTTGAAATTCACTTTTCAAATTCTTGTCCCTCTTTTTATCTTTTTAAATTAAAATGTTTTATTTTTACTATTTTTTTATTTGAGTGTAGTTGATAGTCAGTGTTACATTGGTTTCAGGTTTTCAATATCTCCATACATTATTCTATGATCACTACAAATATTGCCGCCATCTGTCACCATATAACACTATTATAATATCATTGACTATATTCTCTACACTGTCCCATATCTCTTTTTAAAATCTCTGATTTTTATGTTTTCTGTTATTCCAGTTTTCGACCATCATTTTACTTGGTTACTTTAATAAAATATGCCTGATTACACACTCTATGCTGAAAACCATAGCATTTGATTTATAGTAGTCTTCTTCTTCTTCTTCTTCTTCTTCTTCTTCTTCTTCATTAACATATAATGTATTATTAGCCCCAGGGGTACAGGTCTGTGAATCACCAGGTTTACACACTTCACAGCACTCACCACAGCACATACCCTCCCCAATGTTCATAACCCCACCACCCTCTCCCTAACCTCCCCACCCCCCCCCCGGCAACTCTCAGTTTGTTTTGTGAGATTAAGAGTCTCTTATGGTTTGTCTCCCTCCCGATCCCATCTTGTTTCATTTACTCTTTTCCTGTTCCCCAAACCCCCCACATTGCACCTCCATTTCCTCATATCAGGGAGATCATATGATAGTGCCTTTCTCTGGTTGACTTATTTTGCTAAGCATAATACCCTCCAGTTCCATCCATGTCAACGCAAATGGCAAGATTTCATTTCTTTTGATGGCTGAGTAGTATTCCATTGTGTGTGTATATATATATATATATATATATATATATATATATATATATATATATATATCATTCATTTGTTGATGGACATCTATGTTCTTTCCATAGTTTGCCTATTGTGGATATTACTGCTATAAACATTTGGTGCACGTGCCCCTTTGGATCATATAGCAGTCTTCTTTACCTCTATCAGAACCCCAGGAAGCTTTATTTATTTATTTACTCACATAAACAGATGATCCAACACAACGTTTTTTGATGTTCCAATGTATTATAATGTCTTACCGCTTAACACTATGCTTACTGCTCTCTTTCACTGTCTGACTAAATCCTCATCATCACTATGCCATTTAATGAGAAAGAACATTTGAACTCAGAGTTCTCTCCATATCAGGGAATGAAGACTCCACCCTTCTGTTTGTGCAGGTAAAATAAATGTTGATGTCTGTCCTGCACATACCCCATCCTGTTCACCAGAATATTCACCATCAAAATATATACACAATGAAAACCATACCTCACCACTTCTATTACCACCCAGCATGCTAAAAACACCATCATATGTTCCTGAATTATTGACTTGATTGATAACCCCACTTCCACACAAACTGCACTCCTTTCTCCCTGCAAATTTATTTTGGTACAGCAATTTAACCTAAAAATCAAGTCAGATGATTTTATTCTGCTGTTGAGGGTCTTTTGGTATCTTCCCCTTTCATATTAAATAAAAACTGAAGGCGTTTTAATGTACTAGAAGGTCATACATCAATACGTTCTTCCTCTCTCCACCACTATGAACTCCTCATTGGCCTCCTTGCTTTTCCTCAAAAGTAACAGACAAGCTGTTCACACAAAGTCTATATACTTACTTGCTCTGCCTAGAGCAATCTTTTCCTTTAATATTTGTATAACACTCTCCTTCACTTCCTGGGTCTTTGTGCAAATAACATCTCATAAATGAGATATAACCACCCAACACAAAATAAAATTAACTTTCATCCCAGCATTCTCCAATGGCTTTTACCTTTCTTGTATTTCTTTGTATCACTTATCACCATCAACCATCAATCATTATTCTATTACTGGTTTATTTTCTTATTTGAGACAGAGAGAGAGAGAATTGGGAGGGTGCGCAGAGGAAGAAGAAAACACCCCACTGCCTAGAAAGCCTGCTGTGGAGTTACATCCCAGGACCCTGAGATCATGACCCAAGCCAAAGGCAGTCACTCAATGGACTGAGCCACCCAGGTGCCCCTCTATTATTGGTTTATTTCACTATTATATTTCAAAAGAATGTAAGCTCTTTGTGGTCAGGTATTTTATATGTTTTATTAATTGAAGTATTCTCAGAAAGGTAGCTGGCAGATTGTAAGGGCTCACTAAACTGTATTTTGTTGTTATTATTGGGCTCCTTTATGGGCTTTACCTCTTACGCTAGAAGTCTATCCTTCAGATGTAAGCGATAAGAATAGAGCCCTGCTGCCTGTTCAAATGTGTAAAAAGCCTGTATTAAGTGGATATTTTAAAAGCTAAATGAATGGCTTAATATTTGTATATAGGGGGAAAGGGAACATATTTTCCACAGTTTAGAAGTGGAGTTCTTTTATAGAGTTCTTGTACAAGCCTACACTATGGAACGATAATGGGCAGTTGTACATTACAATTATACAAACACTTTGGTAATTTATATCCTTTTTTTGTAATTCTTGACTGGATCATTTAATTCCTTAGGAGCATTATAGCATTTCAACTTTTCATGTTCAATAAACTTATTGGGGTTGCTACCTTTTTTATTCAAATGGAGAAATAGTCATGATTTAATCTAAATAAAGTGTTATTGATTGTGTTGTTTTCTAGGAATGAGTCGCACATGCTAGTTTAAAAGTTTTGTTAAAGTCCCAAGTCTGTCACTGATAAAAGCCTTTTGTAGATTAGTAACTTGATCAAAACGGAAAAGTTATGTAACACCAATTGTTATACTATCTTTGTTTCCATCTTGCATTGTAATAACACCCATCTTAACTCTATTTAAGACAAATCATTGCCAGATGGATTTCTGGCATTGATTGCAGGATATGAAATCTAGTATAACTAAAAGTTTTTGGTTTTAGTAGCATATAAATCAATTTAGAAAAATATATGTATTTGAATATAAGATAAAGTTTTAAATTATTTGGCAATAGTAAACTAAACTTTTTTTTTGTAAATTTTTATTTTCTAAAATTTCATTGAGCTCTCTTGCAATAAGAAACAAGTTACAAAAAATTAAGGTTTATTTACCCCAATTCAAAATTATTAGGAATATAATCATAGAGGTTGAAGTATTTAAAATATTGAAACCAAAATGTTTTATTAGGTAAATTCATGAATGCTGAGCATTCACTGTTAAAATATACTAATACTATTGATAGACTGGTAGAAGCCTAAAATCAAATATTTATTAAATATTTATATCCATATCTTTTCATAGCTTGGTAATTCATTTCTCTAGCATTAAATAATATTCCATTGTTTGCATGTACTACACTTTCTTTGACCTTTCACTTATGGAAGGATATCTTGGTTGCTTCCAAGCTTTTGTCAGTTATGAATAAAACTACTATAGACATCTTTGTGGGTATAGATTTCATCTTCTTTGGATAAATACCAAGAGCTGCTACTGCTGAATCATCTGGCAAGAATATGTTTAGTTTTGTAAGAAACTGCCAAGTTGTTTTCCATTCTTTATTCTCAATACACATGGAAGAACATTCCTGTTGCTCCACATCCTCACCAACATTTCATGTTCTGTTGTCAGTGCTCTGGATTCTGGGTATGTACTGGTGTCTCTTTTCTGTTTTAATTTGCATTTTCCTGATGACCTTTGATGTGAAGCATCTTTTTATATGCTTATTTGCCATCTGTAATATTTTCTTTTGTGAGGTATCTGCTAAGGTCTTTGGCTCATTTTTAATCCGGTTTTTCCCCCATTGTTGAGTTTTAAGGGGTCTTTGTGTATTTTTGATTAACAGTCCTTTGCCAGACGTGTATTTTGCAAATTTTTTTTCATAGTCTGTGCTTTGCCTTTTCATTCTCTTGGCATTGTGTTTCACAGAGTAGACATTTTTAAATTCAGTGCTTGTGTTTTTTAGCTAAAGTTATTGCGAAAACCAAGGTCATTTAAATTTTCTTCTATATTACCTTCTACATGTTTCATGTTTAGGTTTATAATCCAATATGAGTTCATTTTTGTGAAGAGTGTAGGATATCTGCCTGGATTTATTTTATTTTATATTTTTAGATTTAGCTTCACCATTGCTACAGAACCATTTGTTTAAAAGATTGTATTTTGCTCTCTTGTATTGCTTTTGCTTTTCTATTATATATAAAATATAATTGATAATATATATTCTGTTGCTTTAATCTAGTCTTTCTGTGGTATTACAATATCATGCTTACAATTATCGTTATGGTAAACTTTTTTTTTAAGATTTTATTTATTTATTTGACAGAGAGAGAGATCACAAATGGGCAGAGAGACAGCCAGAAAGAGAGATGAGGAGAAGCAGGCTCCCTGCTGAGCAGAGAACCCAATGCGGGACTCGATCCCTGGCCCCTGGGATCATGACCTGAGCCGGAAGGCAGAGGCTTAACCCACTGAGCCACCCAGGCGCCCAATCGTTATGGTAAACTTTGAAGTCAGTCCTCAGTCTTTGTTCTCCTTCAACACTATGTTGACTATTGTGAGTCTTTGCCTCTCCATATAAACTTTAAAATAAGTTTGTTAATATTAAAAAAAAAGAACTTGCTGGTATGCATTAATTGTATAGATAAACTTGGAAACCAGTGACCTCTTGAGCTTAGCAGGAGATAGACCATGGACATCAGTTGTCACAGTGGTGCCTCTGGCAGAACCTATTGCAAATCCCTAGGCAAAATGACACCTCAAGGATCTGAGAGAATGTCTAAGAAGTACTTGATACATCCCTTGGGTATGGTTTATTGAAGTGTCCACCTGTCTGAAAGCTGGGGAATCTAGATAAGGGAGGGAAAATTAGTTATGATAAAACATATCAACAAACATCAATAAATTTTGTAAAACTAATTGTCATGGCTCATATACAATATGACCAACAGAGGGACCATCACAAGGAAAGCATCAGTTATGTTTATTGTGAAATTTTTTATTCAAAATAAAGCAATGTGAGGGGAAGACACAATGAGAAAATTACCAGTTTTTAAATGGTAAACATCTTACAAAATGGAATAGGTTTTATATTCTAAGTAGTATATTGAAAAGTAAAACATTGGGGCGCCTGGGTGGCGCAGTGGGTTGGGCTGCTGCCTTCAGCTCGGGTCATGATCTCAGGGTCCTTGGATTGAGCCCCGCATCTGGCTCTCTGCTCCGCAGGGAGCCTGCTTCCCCCCCCCTCTCTCTGCCTGCCTCTCTGCCTACTTGTGATCTCTGTCTCTCAAATAAATATATAAAATCTTTAAAAAAAAAGAAAAGAGAAGTAAAACATTAAAAAATAAAATTTCAATGAAAAAAATTATTTAATTTTAAAAAAAGGTTAAAAATAGCAGAACCATTTTTCTTATAACTGGAAAATACACTGTATATACATCTATCAAAATAACTTGTCATGGGGGAGCCTGGGTGGCTCAGTAGGTAAAAGCATCTGCCTTCGGCTCAGGTCATGATCCTAGGATCCTTGGATTGAGGCCCACATCGGGCTCTCAGCTCAGCAGGGAGCCTGCTTCCTCCTCTCTCTCTCTTCCTGACTCTGCCTAATTGTGATCTCTGTCAAATAAATAAATAAAAACTTTTATAATAAATATTTGAAAAATAACTTGTCATGTCTGGAATCAGGAGCATATGGAAAAAAATAATATCTGAGGACAATACTTCTGCCATGTTTTGTGCCTTGCTAATATTTTTAAACAGTCAGTCAAATTTTAGCCTTATTGAAATACCTGCTAAGATACCTGCAGTGCCTTTTGGAGCCCTATGACTATAAAAATTAATTGCAAATATTCAAAATGTTTACTATGGTGTCACTATTTAGGGCCACCACCAAGTATGTTTCAGAAGTAAGCATAACTGTTACTCTTCCATAAGGCAAAAGGGCATATTTTCAGGAGTTCCATCTGCTGTACCAGGAGGTGAATCAAGTAATGATTTTTGTCTATAAAATAATTCACTTTTCAATCTAACATTCCTCATTCCACATTATAATAATAAAAACTAGGAGGAGACTAAAACAAACAAACAAATACAACTACAACAACCAGCTTTTCCTACAGTGGAAAAGTAAATATAACCTTAGGAGTAGCCTGAAATTTATTTTTAAATATTTTAAGATAAACGTTTTTGTTAGAAAACCATATATTTTATATTACTAAGAAATAACAGGCAACGTTTTATAAACTTCTAAAAAGTCTAGTTACTTGTATTTATCTATTAACTCATCTCTTTATGAAGTAGAACATGATCACACCTCTTGTATCTACCCAAGTTTGTATGCTTTGGTTGTTTTATGTTTGCTATTTCCTTGCTTAATTTTTACAATATTTGATACATAATAGTATCTTTAAGTCCATCTATGATTTCACAGAATTTGTTTGAACTTCATAAAAATGTACCATACTTTTTGCACTGTCCTTGTTTTACTTCTCTATTAGCTTTCCAAGTTTTATTCACTTTAGAGTGTGTAGCTATCATTTATTTTTACTCCTCCATAATGCTATGTTTACAAATTTGTATTTATCTGTACTTTTAAAAATATCTTAATTATATACCATTTCTCATCTCACGTAACACTCATGTTACTTCTACACTTATCAGATATTATGTAACTGAAAACCACAACTCAGCAACAATAGAACACCATTTTTCAAAATTAAATGGCTTACCAGAATTCTTTAATTCTATCCTTTATTTGTATTAGATGACCCTTTATTCTGGTATTTGGCATTGTTCATATGGAGGAAAGCTTATAAGTTGATATTCCATAAATAGAAGGATTTATTATGATTGATTAATTATTTTCATTTAGAATGCATAGAATATGGTTGATTTAATATTTCTTTCTTACTCTCTGCCTGGAACATAGTGCTATCTATGCAATAGCCACTAAAATATTAAGTTAATTACCTAGACTTTAAACTGCATATTAATAGGAATAGCATACAGAACTCTTCTCAGATTGGGACACCTGGGTGGCTCAGTCAGTTAAACGCCTGAGCCTTTAGCTCGGGTCATGATCTTAGGGTCCTGGGACTCAGTTCTGCAACAGATTCCCTGCTTAGCCGGGAGTTTGCTTCTCCCTCATCCTGCTGCTCCCCCTGCTTGTGCTCTCTCTCACTCTCTCTCTTACAAATAAATAAAATTAAAAAAATAAATTCTTCTCAGATAGCTAATATAGAATATCGTCTTTGTATTCATCAAAGGGAAAGTGCCATATAATAATGAAATCCAGACTACTTCAAATTCATTTTTTAACCAGTAAGAAAGTACTGGAAACAAGCCAAAAATGTCTTCAATGAATTAAAGAAATAGATTGATTTTCAATATCTTAATGTTTCTAATGTTAAATTGCAAGATTTTTATAGTAGATATCAGTGTAAATATTCATTATACAAGGATATTCTAAAAATAAACCTGAGAAAACTACTTGACATATATGATGACAAAAACTAATGTCAGTTTGGGTAAAACTTACAACATCTACCACCTGAAACTCTTGTTCTATATGGTGCCATCTTGTGATGCTGGGCAGCGGCAGTGAGCCACAGCTTCCAGTCAGCTAGAAGATTACAGGGGTGAACACCTGATATTCTTACAAGCATTCTATATATAGAATATATATATAGAATATATATATTCTTCTTTTTTTAGTGTAATATTTAATAAATTGCATGTGATATTTGATACTTTGTTATAAAATAGGCTTTGCTTAAGATGATTTTGCCCAAATGCAGGCAAATGTAAGTGTTCTGAGTATGTTTAAATAAGCTTAAGGTAAGCTATGATATTTGATAGTTTTGGGGTATTAAATGCATTTTCAATTTTTTATGTGTTTCTCTGTACATAGCCCCCTTGTAAGCTGAGGAACATCTCTATATGTATATGTAGCCTTGGTATGGCTTACATATTATTGGCATGAAACATCTAGAACAGTACGTGTGCCATAGAATTGTCTACAACATCAAACAAGTTTCTTGAAAACTTGTGCCAAAGGGGTTATGTCTTTAAGGATTCTTATTTCAGAAGGGTTCTCTCAAATGTAAGATTTTTCAGAAGTTAAGTGAAAATCTGACCAAACTAAACATTTTTCCATTTTCCCTAGTGAGCAAAGATAGCTAAAATCTATCTGCCATTTTCAACACTGTACTCAACGATTGTAATTCTAATTTAAGAACAGATTATTTATATCAAAACCACATGTTGGCCTAATCTTATACAATATTCATAAGTCACACTCAGACCCTTGGACACTTTTATTTGTTGAGTCTATATGGTACTACGGACATTCATCTTTTTTGACCTCATAGCTTCATGTATGTCTATACTTTTGAAAATACATGCATCATAGTTCCATTGTAAAATGTCTGGGTTATAAAATGTGCTATGCTATCAAAATGGTAATAAGAACATACAAATGACCTGATGTAATGAACTGGACCAGATTGCCAGATATCACATTGCATACCAGAAAGATTCAGTGGTAAGTTTTAAAATGGCCAGCTATACACTGACTGAATTATAACTCATTTAGCTTCTTTCTTTGTGTACAGTATTATACATTAGTCAGTATTATAGTAGATAAGTACTTTGGACAGATGTAAATATGCTGTAATAAAAAATGTTTTTCTTCTTTCTTTTAGTCCTTTTTACTTGTAAGACTAGCCACAAATACCACGCCTCCCCCAAAATAATTTGCAATCCAAATTTATCTCTAAATGAATTTATTGCACAGAAAAATATGTATATATATATATATATATATATATATATATATATACACTTACAGAAGACATGTTCAAAAATAGTTACACAACAGCAGGGCCCTAAATGTAAGCAGTATAGTTGTTTTGTTTTGTTTCTTTTAAAAAAAGAGGTTATGTGAAATATTAGGATTTTATTTCCAGGCGTAGTATTTCAAGACAGTTAACTACACCTATGGTGTCAACAGCCTCTTGTTGGCAGTATGATTTTATTGGCTCCATGGAATAACAGCAAGAATTTACTATTGCTTCTTTCTTTTATGACACACACAGAATAAAAAAATTGACACATTTGCTCAAGACCAACCAGAATCCTTTTAACCTATCAAAATTGATGGGAGGCCTTCACTGCCAAAGTCACTGCTGGGTTTTCACAATTCATTGCAGACAATGTGCTACTCCCATTATGATAAAGGAGAGAAGAGTCATAATCAGGGAAGAAAGCTAGATTAATACTTGTAATTATCATTGAATTATTTAGCCTGCTATAGGATTATTATTATTAGTGCCATTTGATAATTTTCTCTCATTATATTAAACACAACTGTGAGTAATTACCCTACCTAATATTTCTCTGTATTGGCTGACTAGCTAGCAAACATTCATGAAAATATCCATTAGCCACACATATAAAATGCTGCATTATGATGCTGTTGAATCAGAACATACCACTACCTGATCCTGTAGCTCTTTGAGGATTTGCAAATCAATTAATTCTATCTTTGTTGGATTCTTCCCATACAATTAGAAAATTTATAATCGAGTCCATGAACATTATTAGTTTTACCATTTTAAACCAGCAATCACACTTTGATTTTTACAACAAAAGCAGAAATATAAACACACACATTTGGATCAGTTTTCTGTTAGTCTGTCTGGACTTCAAAATCCTATTCCTCAAGATGATGCACACCAAAGTTCTGGATTAAACAAGAAATTAGATGGCACCTGAACACTTGGTTTAATATTCTCAAAAGGACTATGCAACTTCTTTCTTACATTAAGACATTGTTTTACAAAGATCCACACTTTTATAATGTTAGTATTTTTAATAATCAATAAAGTCAATTAATCATGATTAAAAATCAAACATAAAAATTTCTACTTTTTGCTTTTGCTCCCTCCATTTAGAACTTATTTATAGCCTGATAATTCAAAGGTCCCTATGTTTATGAAAATCTGGACAGAAATAGCTCTAAGATCCCATTCAGAACTTGATATTAATCTAAGTCTTTTGGCTCCATTTATCCTGAGAGCAAAGAGTAGGACAAAGGATTTGAGTACTGTTAGTTTATCTGGGAGATTATCCAAGGTAGAAAAGAATGGGAAAGTGATACAGTGAAGAAGCAACTTTGTCAAAGAGGTACATTGTTGATATAATTGTTGTGGATAGAAAATGAAGGCTTGCTTTTACTGAAAGGTCCTGAGAAACTTCTTTAAGTTGTCCTCATGAAGACCTGAAAACTGACAATTTTACCTATGGTTCTTATTTCCACTTCACTGAGAGCTGTCCTCAGAGGACATTAACTCTCCTACACTTTTGGGTTGTGTTGGAGACATTCCAAAATGAGAGAGAGAACATGAGATCCTATCAGTGTTAAGTAACTGCAATTTCCCATGGAACTATCCACCACAGGTTTGGCTATAATCAGGAGTTGGGCCTTGATATCAGAGGGATTTGAGGCAGTATCATTTTAGGTTAATCATTATATCTGAAATTTCCAAAAACTTCAACTGATGAAACTTTGATTATAAACCTATAAATATAACAATAAATCTACAGTATTCAAATTATTTTCATAGAAATACACAAACAAAGCATCAATTGACTAATATTTAAATGTTACAAAATACTGAACTGAAAGAATTTGGTCATATAACAACGTGTAAGAAGTAGAACTTAGGTTTAGGTTAGAAGTCAGGATGCATTTGGGACTCAGTTAAGAAATTGAATGGAGGGACGCCTGGGTGGCTCAGTGGGTTAAGCCGCTGCCTTCGGCTCAGGTCATGATCCCAGGGTCCTGGGACCGAGCCCCAAATCAGGCTCTCTGCTCAGCAGGGAGCCTGCTTCCTCCTCTCTCTCTGCCTGCCTCTCTGCCTGCTTTTCATCCCTCTCTGTCAAATAAATAAATAAAATCTTAAAAAGAAATTGAATGGATGTCTGACTATCTTATAGGTTTGCTAAAAATCAGTGACTTTGTGTTCACGTGTGGCTATGCAGGAATTTTTAACTTTCTCTAAGAAGTTATTAGATTTGATTATATAATGGCAGTAAAGAATGGGGAAAAGCAAAGTACAAACCCCATAAAGACAAAGACACTGAGTATGAGAAAAGAGTAATAGATAAGAAGAATCAATGCATTTGAGGAAAATGGGAATTGAAATACACAATGATTGTTGATTTTTTTAGATGGAGAAAACAAAACTAGCTTGCAAGAAGGAAATAACAGAAGACATGCTGTGATGTGATACAGAATCCTGGAAAAGGCAGTAATGTGGAATAAAGGAGTAGGGAGAGCATATCAGGTAATTTGGATAGGAAGGAGTTAGGAGATAATTGCTTGATAAATTTTATATGGCCCACTTAAATGCACAGATTTCTCTTCTTTAATTTATATGGAGAACAGGGTGTCCTTTCTCTTCCCTTTCAGAGCACCCGAGGTGTACTCTTTCAGACTGAAAACCTAAAAAGCTCAGGACTCAGTTGCTTAAGCACAGCTGAGAGGACATATTTCAATTAAGATTTACAGTTTGCTGTAGGTAGTAGACTGTCAAAAGTGGTTTAACCATATTTTTCATTTAACAAGAAGACTACAGAGAGTGTTTTCTGGTGTTGGTTCAGAGTCTTAAGAAAGTCAAGTGAACTATCTTAGAGGTTTTCATGGCTTTTCATTCACAGTTGCAAAAATGTAATGTGTTGGTTCAGAGTCTTAAGAAAGTCAAGTGAACTATCTTAGAGGTTTTCATGGCTTTTTATTCACAGTTGCAAAAATTGCTGTTGGAGTTCTCACTATTAAGCCCACATTTCTGGCAGAAAGATAGAGGTAAAAGAGAATGATATCTTGTACGACTGATACTTTGTCATAAGGTTACAATGTAACTAGAAAAGAGACAATAAAATATTTGATGTTGTTTTAAGTTTCCTTGTTGTCAATCCCTCAGTGCTTTCTGATATTAAAGGAAAGAGTAGATGGATATTGACCTGGCAACTATCAACACCTGTCAGTCTCTCTTGGATAACCAATATCTCTATAATCTCTTCTTCCCAGTAAAAAAAATAAAATATATTCATAACCCACACTGTGCCATCTCAAGTTACTGCACCAATATAAAATTACAATGATTTTCAGTTGTTCCAAATGGACAGAATAACCTTCCTTATGATATCATGTCTTATAAGATAGATAATTGGCTTGCTACCAATATACCCAGATGTGACTGTGGAAGAGACAGGAAAAAAAATAATAATATTTATTTATTCCTTGGGTTGACCCTGTTTACACAGATGCATTACTATTAGAAAAGGTTGGTTTGGGACATTGGAATGAATTTACTTAATGGGTCTGTATGTAATTGGGTTGGAGGAAATTTTTAATTTCTACAAAAATTATTAGAATTCGATCTTATTCTCTTTTGTTGATTTTCACATGTTAACAAAGCCAACGTTTTTGTCTAGCAGACAAGATCTTAAATCCTAACAAAACTCAATTTTTTCCTTTTTTTTTTTAAAGTTTGAGAGCCTCATGTTCTCTCATGCTGCTTTAAATACAACTCAAAAAAACAAAAGGAGCTAAATGGGGCAGTAAGACCAGACTTTTTATTTTATTTTATTTATCTTATTTTTAATTAAAAAATTAAAGATTGTATTTATTTATTTGAGAGAGAGAGAGAGCATGAGTGGGGCAGGGGGATGTAGCTGCAGAGAGAGACTGAGAAATATACTCCCTAATGAGCAGGAAGCCCGAAATGGGGCTCGATCCCAGGATCCTGACTGAGATCATGACCAGAGACAAAGGCCTATACATGTGCAAAATCCCTTTTTTTCTGGGAAACAATACTTTACAAGAGATGTTTGAAAAAGTACTGGGGAATCAACTTTAATCGGAGATACAAAAATTTAATTGACTTTTGTAAAGCTACAGGGATCCAAATGATGGGAATCCCAGCCCGTTTAGGTTGTGGACCACAGAGTATTCTTCTCTGTAATATTTTATTTTCTTCCATGTCTACTAACTCCAGTCCAAGTTCACTGATCTCTTTTTAGATAGTGCAAAACATGGCAAAGAATACCAAACAAGTGCCCAATATTCTACATTTATTACATCATTTCTAACATATAGAAGTGTGTTATCAAGGCTGGTTCTGTGAACGAACCTAGTTATGCTAAAGTGTGTTTCGTTCTCCAAGAAATTAAATGCATGGTTATCACACAATTATAAAATACTTGTGTCAAGAATTTTTATTCAAAAATTAATAAGAGAAGCAGATATTAAAACTAGTTCACATGGTTATTTGGGATATAAGCAGAGTTGTGCAGCAGAAGTGCTCTGGGCCCATAATTTGGGTTATAGAATTTATGTTTTCTAATGAAAAATCACTAACTTGCATTATTGTTAACAAGAATCCTGTGCATTACCATCAGTTTTCTCCATTATAACCTCTTGCTCTACAGTTTGTAAATAACTTTGTCAATAGCAAGCTAATAAACGGGGTGACTCCAATGGATTGAGATAATCTCTAGAGTTTCTGCTACATAATGAACAGGACTCCATTGAAAGGACACCTAAGATTTTATTTTGCCCCAAAATTTGATCACTTTTTTCACTGTCCTTACCTATTTTCCAAACCTAGTCCTTTTGCTTCACCTTTCAGTCTACGGACAACCCTGTATCTGACTGACTTGTTAATTCTGGGAATGTCTTGCAGATTAATTTGCTTGCCCGAGGTGGTTCCTCTAATTGATGTCTAAGAACCCTAATTAGTTAAGAAAACTTTTTTTTAACATTTTCATTGCTATTTATTATTATTATTATTATTGCTAATATCTCTATTATAAATAATTCACAAGGGCATCTTTCTGACAAAAGACAAAGAGCTGGCTACTAGTAGAAAAAGTACATTTAACTCTGTCAGTGAAAGTGGTAAAGGGATTTGAGAAAATAAGGCAAAGCAGTGGAATTATGTGTTAAAACTTTAAATATTATAGACACATTTACTTAATTTCTAATACTGTTGTTGCTTATAATTAAATAAGATGTTTTCCATGAACCACGCATTACAGCAAATATATTGTTTATACAGATTAAATTTTCATCAAAAGGGACGCCTGGGTGGCTCAGTTGGTTAAGCAGCTGCCTTTGGCTCAGGTCATGATCCCAGCGTCCTGGGATCGAGTCCCGCATCGGGCTCCTTGCTCGGCCGGGAGCCTGCTTCTCCCTCTGCCTCTGCCTGCCATTCTGTCTGCCTGTGCTTGCTCTCTCGCCCACTCTCTCTGATAAAGAAATAAAATCTTAAAATAAATAAATAAATTTTCATCAAAAAATTGTAAGTGTATTTTATTGTAGGATATGATAAGCATTTTGCAGATGAGAAAAGTGAAATTTAGAAAAGTATGTCTTTTCAAATCCCTCATACAATATCTGGCCTAGATAGAAGGATATACTATCACAATTGAGGAAGATAATTGAGATTACTTAAAATGATAAACTTTACTGTATAGGGTTTTTTACAAGTTTGCCACAGATTCAGATTCTTTTAAAATATATATCTATTTTGTGTAAAGAGAATGCACTGAGAAGTAAAAAGAAAGTGATATATCAGTGCTACCAACTAATGGCTATAATATCATCACCTTATTTATGAACAATGAAACAGTGTGCAATATTTAAATAAATTTAAATAAATTCCTATTTATTTTATATATTTATAAATTTAAATAAATTTCTATTTATTTATTATTAAAGAAATTCCTCTAACAAACAGTATGTTTTGAAGGTTGCTAGCAGGAAAGTGTTGTACGACATGGAAGTAATCAGAAAATGTGATCTAAAATTCTGCTTTCAAGGGCGCCTGGGTGGCTCAGTGGGTTAAAATTCTGCTTTCAAGAAGCTATCACAGTAAGTACTGAGCATTAGCTATTATATGCTATGGATGAATAACTGAAATCTACATTTGAAACTAATGGTACACTATATGTTACCTAATTGAATTTTAAAAAGTTAATAAACAAACCACTATTTTATAAAACAATATTCCCAACAGGCTCTTTTGCTTTAAAATACTCACTTTGTAATGAGAGTCATTACTTTTGTCTAGCCAATTCTTACAGCACTGTTTATCCCTTCCCTGCTTTATCCCTTCCCAGTATCAATAAAGGCTCACTTGGGTTACCTAGAAGCCATGAGAAAGCTTGTAATAGATCTGGCTGGTTTTCACCAGCAATTTGACCACCATGTGCACAGGGAAGTCTATTGATAAAGGCTTTATTGCAATAAGTTGCAAATACATGGATGATTTTGAATTCTCTTTCTTGAGGTCTTGTTTCATGATAATAAATTTAGGGTGGCTTATTGGAATGGATGTTATTAACATATCTTCATAGTTATAAGCACATGGAATTGTAAAATAGATGAACGAATGTGGCATTACTGACAACTGTCCTCATTTTGAAATCAAATTACAGTGTACTAAGATGAGGAAGCAAAGCAGATTTGGGATTATGAGTGAAATAATTTAAAAAAGTCTTGGGGTATGATCAGACTATTGGGTAATTCAGTAGAAAAATGTCAACTGATTGAGATTCTGTGTTCCCTGATTTCAGAGAGAAGTTAAGATAAATAAGTAACACGAGGAGACTAGGAAGCCAAACATAAGTGATAATTTTGTGCCAGGGTGTGTTTACATCTGTTTATCTTCTTGCTTTACCACTAAGGTTGCTCCTAGAGGAGAGTTTAAATATGTGTTGGAGCTAATCTCTGTGGATTACACAAGAAACCACATCCTACAGCTCTCCCTGAAACACCCCTTATGATTTCAATGTAATTTGGTTTTTGCATTTTTAGAAATAACAAAATACTTTGCAAACTCATCTACTTTATTACCATCACAAGTGAGTCAGCTGACTCCACATTTTAACACAGTGACAGTCACAGAGAATGGAGGAATGAGTAGAGTTATCAATATATGTGCTTTTAAGAAGTATGACAGGGAAGCAGCTATTTCCAGGAACCAAAACATGGGTCAGCAGCTGTGCAGGAAAAGTGATGGAATAAATGACTCATTTCAGAGGAGTTCTATAACATATTAGTTCTATAATGTATCTTCAGACCCCAATTACCCGCTTTGATCTAAAGATAAGGATTTACAGTTAAGGTCCCATTTATGATTTGACTGGTGTGGTCTGAATCATTTTTACTATTGTTTTGACTATTACTTGAAACCTATAGTAGTACTTGGGATATGTGTTGTGTATTCTGTGAACATGTGCTATTTTTAGATTAGATAATTTCTGTCTCCAACCCCTGTTCATTTCTTTGTTTTTGTTTATTTGATAGTGGTTTCAGTAAATGGATATATCTGAAAAATTGCAAAGCCACTATTAAAACAAGTTATTATTATATATAGCATGGAATTGCACATTCCTCCTTTGAATCCGACAGAGCTTCACCATATCCTTAACAATTTGGGAAAAACATGCTATTATTTTTCTTTATAAAATTTCTCCTGTTAGGCTGTGATGGTTGTCATCAGCAGTAACTCCTCTGAAGGCTTTGTCAAAAGAGTTGAAAAAATTGGAAAGGTGTGTGAATGAAGCTGTTTGCTGAATATAAAGAAAAGAGCATTGAAGTACAATTCACACTCTTACTTCTCCTTCTATGCTTTCAGATGTTTGACATTTGAAAATTTTGCTTCTAGAAGAGATGCCCTATATAATTCTTACTTTAAGGAGCAAGTTGCTTTTATAATTTTTTATTATTCTACCATTCCAGTATTTCCATTTAAATTAAATTCAATACCATTTAAAAAAAATCAAAAGTGCAGCCAGTATTCAATTCCTGGGCTAAATAATTTTAGAAAGCTTTGTGTTATTGAACCTACAGGGTTTTTCTGTAGTTTTAACTCTTTCTTTCTGTGATTTTTCCCATTAGTCACGTAAGTGACTGCAATATAACAGACATTGAGGATAAAGAAGGACTGAATAGAACAATCCTTGGCCTCATGAAGTTGAGAATCTAGCAAGGGAGTCAAACAATTCAATCATTCAGTGACAATTTATTGAGTGCCTGGCCTAAAATGAGCACAACAAAACCCCAGGCCAGAGGAATCATTTTAATGGGAGAGATAGATAATAGGTAAGCCAACTTTAAAAAAAAAAAATCGTACTGCTTTTTCTTTAATAGAGATGCATATTTGAACTAAATAAGCACATTTTTAAAAGAGCAGTGATTGAGAAGAGGTTTTTTAACTGAGTGGTCCGAAAGGGCCTCCCTGAAAAAGTCTGTTTTGAACAGATTTCTGAATAATATCAGCTAGGAAGCTGCGTAAAAATCTCAGGGATGGGTGATTTTTCCAGTCGAAAAACTGTAAAGGCTCCAAAGTCACAATAGAGCTATAAGTTTCTCTAATAAAGTAACTTCTGACAAAGAATGAGAAGAAATAACTAACCCAGGTTTGAAAGAAAAGGGACAGACTTTCTATGGAATTCATATTTAATTAAAGCTCTAAAGGACAAAAATACAATAGAGCAAAATTCTGGTCACGCTGATATACCTAACGAAAGTTCATAAACAAGGTGTGGGTAGCAAAGAGTGTGTGGGAATGTTGGTAAGAACAGTGGGGAAGAGTCATCCCTGAACATGTTCTTAAATAAAGCAATTCTTGTGTTGTATTAAAGGGTAAATTGGAGTTTGCCTAAGTGATTAGAGAAGGATGCCTCAGCTTATGGAAGTTCAAAGCCATAAAGATGTGATAAACTACTGCAGATATTTTCATGTATATTTGTTGTTGCTTCTAGTAATGGTGATCTAAAAACTCCTACTTAAGACAACTAAAAATCCAGACAAAATAGCTTTTAAAGTTAAAAATATCAGAATGATTATAAAAATAAGTGAGGGATTACTGGGCCAAAATACGAAATACAATGAGAGCCTAGAGATATATGCCCTGAAGCCATTTTAGCTATGAGAGCATTTGAAACTGCTAAAACACACTGAGCTGTGTTGTTCATAGACTCTTGATACTAGAGAAACAAATCCAGCAGCAATCAAATTTGAGGACTTTGGTACAACCCAAATTTAAGTTGAGATCCCCAAAGCACAAGGAGAAGCAGAAATAAGACTATAGCCTACCTTGCCTTCTGTGTAAACTGAGAAAGCCAATCACTGAATTTGGAGTATGATTGTCTTGTAGAGTCTCAGATATAAGAGAAAATTCTACCAAGGAGGACCATACCATTATTATAGCTCTTAATTATCCCTACTCAATAAGAGTTTCAAATATAATGTCTTGAACATAGCAAAATGTAACAAAGCACACAAAGAAAAACCATTAACAAGATTGGATAGACAAAATGGGATTAAGTATGATGTTAAAATGATCAATAAAGATTGTAAAATGGCTTGATTACTCTGCTCAAAGAAATGAGAGGGGAAGCAAATTGAACCAAAAACTGACACTAAAAATGATATTGAGAAAGGTTTTATAAATGAACCAAATGGATACTCTAGAACTTTAAAGATATGACAGCTAATTTAAGATACCACAGGGGTGCCTGGGTGGCTCACTTAATTAAACCTCCAATTCTTTTTCCTTTTTTTTTAACACCTTAATTTTATTTTATCTCTTTCAATTTGGCTCAGGTCATGATGTCATGGTTGTGAAATAGAGCCCAGAGTTGGGCTCTGTGCTGAGCCTGGAGCCTGCTTAAGATTCTTTTCCCTTCTTTTTCTATCCCTCCCTGCACTCTCACTTGCTCACTCTCTCTTGCTTGCAAATAAATAGATAGATAGATAGATAATAGACAAAGCAAAATAAAAGCAGATTATGAAAATAAATATAAAGATTTTGAAATGAAAACAAGTTCAAAATAAAATAGAGAAGACCTACACAGCTAAAAGTTCATTCAGAAAATCTACTATTAAAGAAGTCAGTATGACACAGTGTTAAGATATCAAAAGATTTGAGCATGTACTTTACAGAAAGGGTAATCCAAATGGCCACTCATATATAAAAACTGTTTATCTTTATTATGAATCTGGAATTAAATTAAAATAAATTAAAAATAAATTAAAACCTAAAATGACATACTATTACACACTTACCATATTGGGCAACAGTAAAATTGCCTTGCAAGAATGTGAAAGAATGAAAGTGCCCATAATAAAAACATTTGAGGTAAGTTGGACAATATTTAGAAAACTTAAAAATAAAAATAAAAATTTGGTCCATTCCTAGAAATACAACATGGAACTAAATGAATATTTTCACCAGGATATGCAAACAGATGATTATAGCTATTTCATTCATAACGGCAGATCAGTAGTGGTCTATTTGCACAATGTTACATTAAATAAGAGAGAATATTAACAAACTGGGAGGAGGGGCTAGGTTGTTATCAGAAACAGATCTTCTATGGTGCTGATTATGTTCTATTTCTCAAAATCTTTAAGTTAAAAAAGTTTTCAAATTTATATCTAGATAGATAGATGATAGATAGACAGATATCCCAGAAGCTGCAATGCTAGGCTAAGACCAGGCTTTAAAGGGCTTTTCTATACTCTACTAAATACTTGAAACCATTCATTATATCATAGCTCAGTGTTCAAATCTCCATTTGTTTCCTCAGGTTCCTAATATTTACCTTAAGGTGACCTGATTCAGACTTTTGATCACCTTTGTCTAAATATTTCTATTTTAACAAAGTGCTTTTTAACACTGAGAGACTAAAACTTAGAAAAATACTCTGATTGTTATCTCACTAGGGTGGAAAATATATAGTTACCCATTAACTAATGATATCCATGTCTACATTAGATCCGTGGCATTTTTAATTCTTGGGAGCTTTTGGTTAAATGAAATTTTTAAGCTTCCTTTAAAGGAAGCTTTAAGCCATCACCACATGAATAAAATTAAAGAACCAAATGAAAACAGGCCAAGTATTTACAGAGTAATAGAATGTGCAGTGGAAAGAGTACAATTCTGAAATCATAAAGCCTAAATTAGTGTGATGCATTTTTGCTACCCATGTAATCATAAACCAGTTATCTAAATGTGTTAGCCTCAGTTTTTTCACCCATGAAATGGTGATGATAATACTTATTATGCAGCGTTGTTGTGTGGATGTGATGAAGCATGGAGCATGAGAGTCTCATATTCCATGCTAAAATGATAGCTATTTTTATACTTATAATAATTCTAGTAATAGTAATTAAATTGTTCAAAATGGTAATATTCATTTATATTGAGGCATTGTATTGACTATTATTAGACACATTTACCAACATAAATTTCATTTTACTTTACCCCCTCTGAGGATATATATTCCCTAATTCAATATGAATCTCCTTATGAATAATAATTATCATAATAAATATGCTGATTTTTCTTCTATTTGTTTTTAAGGAGGTATCCTTTACTGTTGAACATAAAGAAACTTAAGCAAGTCTGTCTTATTCAAACTTTGCATGCTGCTTTCTTATGAAACTAGATTATAGAGTTGTATGAAATAAATTCATGCAGTTAAGACATTGATGTTTGGAACACTGGGTGGTCAGTTTAGTATTTCAAAAGAAGATTTTAAATTTAAACCTTAAAATGAGCTCTTTCAGCCTTTTTTATAGACCATCCTTCATGCTTCATAAGTACTCCTCCATTGTAAACTAAGTAATAGTTTTTGTCACAGTGTATATAACAAAAATGGATTTTATATTCTATTATTTCAGAGTTAGTTGCAGTTTCTACTGCCTTACTTCCTTTTTTGAAAAATAGATTAATTCTACAAAAAGTTTTTTCCAGCTTTATTGAAAAAAATCGACATATTTGTAAATTTAAGAAATGATTTCTTATAACATTGCAAACTTTTAACATTGTGTAAATTTTGTACAATTTGATAAATTGGTATACATCTTTATTGCAATATAATCTACACAAAAATGTTAATACATCTACTATCTCGTATAGTTGCCACTGATTTTTATGCATGTATCGTAAGGAATTTTAAGATCTACTCTCTTAGCAACTTTTATGTATATAGTATAGTAGAGATAAACTTCAGAGGTCTTGTGGGTTTTGTTCCAGACTGCCTCAATAAAGTGATTATCTCAATAAACTAAGTCAAATTATTATATTTTTTGGTTTCCCAGTGCATATAAAAAATTATGTTTCCCAGTGCATATAAAAAATAAAAACTATACTGCACTGTTCAAAAGCATTAGGTTTTTAAAGAAAATCAATGTATATACCTTAAGTACACTAGTTCTGAGTTTTCAGTGGGTCATAATTACTGATCACAGATCACCATAACAAATACAATAATAATGAAAAAACTTGATATATTGCAAGAATTACCAACATGTGACAAAGAGACACAAAATGAACAAATGTTGTTAGAAAAATGGTGGCACCAGACCTCTTTTATACAAGATTACTATAAACTTTCAACTTGTAAGAATGTGATATATGCAAAGTTTATTAAAGGGAAGCACAATAAATAAAAAGTATGTATATCTTATTAACTATGATCATCATGCTGTACATTAGATCCCCAGAACTTTTTCATATTATAGTTGCAAGTTTGCACCCTTGGACCACCTTACTCCACCCCAGGTTCACCCCTTGTCAACTCAACTCTAAGTTTCCATTAGTTTTCCTTTTCCTCAGATTCTGTATGTAAGGGATATCATAATACATAAATTAAAAAAATATATAAAATCTTTGAAATATTTCACTTGGCAGTATTTCTTAATTTTTCATGGTTAAGTAGTATTCCGTAGTATATATTTACCATACTTATTTTACTCATTCATCCATTAATGGATACTGAAGTTATTTCCATCTCTTGCTTAGAGTTAATAATTTTATAATAAACATAAGAGTGCAGATATGTCTTTGAACAGTGAACTTTGTTTTCTTTAGATAGATACCTAGAAGTGGGATTACTGAATCATATGGTAATTTTACTTTTAATAATATGAATAATCTCCATACTGTTTTCCATACAAATTTATATCTCTATTACAGTGCATAAGTTCCCCGTTTTCTCCAATATTTACCAAAATTGGTTAGTTTCAATTTTTTGGTAGTATATATTCTAATATCTTGCTGCGTTTTTCAGAGGTAAACAACAACAACAACAACATAAGGACTTTGCCCTGAGATTTTTACGTTGAGCACTTTTTAATGCTCCTGTTGGTCATTTATATAACTTTTTTGAAAAAAAAGTCTATTGAGATCCTTTTGCTATTTTTTTAATCATATATTTTTTTTCTATTTGTATCTGTTGGTTATTAACCTCTTTTCAGATATAAGATTCGTAAGTATTTTCTTACATTCTGTGGATTGTGTTTTCATTCTCTCTCCCTTTTTTTGGCAATGCAGAAACGTTAGTTTGATGTAATACCATTTATTTATTTTTGCTTTTTTTGCTTGTGTTTTTGGTCTGGTATCCAAAAAACTATTGGCAAGACCAATGTCAAGGAGAATTTTTCCTATGTTTTCCTTTAGGAAATTTAGTTTCATGCATCACCTTTAAGTCTTTAATCTATTTCAAGTTCAGACTTATGAGTGATATAAGGTTCCCTTTTCATACTGTTTATGTGACTATTCAGTTTTAAATATCATTTATTGAACAGGCTATCTTTCCCCATTACATATGTTGGCCCCTGTCAAATATTAGGTGACTGTATGAAAGGATTTATTTCTGGACTCTCAATTCTGTTCTACTTGTTTATTGGTCTGTTTTTATGCCAGTATACTTTATTGTTTTGAGCATGAGGGCTTTGTAGTATAGTTTCAAATCAAGAAGTGTAATCTCCCTTCTTCATTCTTTCTCAGAACTGCTTTGATTATTTGTTGTCTTTCATGGTCTCATATAAACTTTAGGATTCTTTACTTACTTCTGTAAAACAATAATATTGGATTTTTTTAAGATTTTTAATTTATTTATTTGACAGAGAGAGATGACAAGCAGGCAGAGAGGCAGGCAGAGAGAGAAGAGGAAGCAGGCTTCCTGCTGAGCAGAGAGCCTGATGCGGGGCTCGATCCCAGGACCCTGGGATCATGACCAGGTTCACCCCTTGTCAACTCAACTCTAAGTTTCCATTAGTTTTCCTTTTCCTCAGATTCTGTATGTAAGGGATATCATAATACATAAATTAAAAAAATATATAAAATCTTTGAAATATTTCTCCAAGCATAATACCCTCTAGTTCCATCCACGTCATCACAAATAGCAGGATTTCATTTCTTTTGATGGCTGCATAGTATTCCATTGAACATATATACCACATCTTATTTATTGATTCATCTGTTGAAGGACATTTAGTTTCTTTCCATAGTTTAACTATTGTGGACATTGCTGCTATAAACATTTGGGTGCATGTGCCCCTTCAGAATGCCACGTTTGTATCTGTAGGGTATATACCCAGTACTACAAGCACTGGGTCATAGGGTAGTTCTATTTTCAGCTTTTTGAGGCACGTCCACGCTGTTTTCCAGAGTGGTTGCACCAGCTTGCATTCCCACATACAGTGTAGGAGGGTTGCCCTTTCTCCACATCCTCGCCAGCATCTGTCATTGACGGACTTGTTCATTTTAGCCATTCTGAACGGTGTGAGGTGGTATCTCATTCTGGTTTTGATTTGTATTTCCCTGATGCCGAGTGATGTGGAGCATTTTTTCATGTGTCTGTTGGCCATTTGGATGTATTCTTTGCAGAAATGTCTGTTCATGTCCTCTGCCCATTTCTTCATTGGATTATTTGTTTTTAGGGTGTTGAGTTTGATAAGCTCTTTATAGATTTTGGATACTGGCCCTTTATCTGGTATGTCATTTGCAAATATCTTCTCCCAGATAACTTCTGACAGTGATCTTTTGGCTTTGTTAACTGTTTCCTTTGCAGTGCAAAAGCTTTTGGATCTGATGAAATCCCAATAGTTCATTCTTGCCCTTGCTTCCCTGGCCTTTCGCGATGTTCCTAGGAAGAAGTTGCTGCTGCTGAGGTCAAAGAAGTTGCTACCTGTTCTCTCCTCAAGGACTATGATGGATTCCTTTCTCACATTATGCTTCTTCATCCATTTCCAGTCGATTATAATGTATGGTGTTAGGATGGTCCAATTTCATTTTCTGCATGTGGCTGTTCAATTTTCCAGACCCCAAGGCCAATGGCTCCTTCTCTTCCCCAGGGACAGTGTGCTGTGCCTTCCCCACACTTGCTCCTGGGGAGCGCAGTGACAGACGTGTGCAACCATGCATCTCTCCCATGCAGAGGGGATGCCCAGGCAAAGAGGATTTCGCTCCATGCGGGTTTATTACACCGTGCTGTGGAGACTAGCTCCGGCAAGCAGCAGGCAGCATCCCACAGACCCGACTCTGATTTCCCAAAGAATGCTGTGCTTTCCCAGAGGGGATGCCCGGGCAAAGAGGCTTTCGCTCTATGCGGGTTTCTCCAAAAGTGCTGCGAATACTAGGCTAAGGCAAGCAACAAAAGCAGCCCACAGAACCGACTCTGATTTCCCAGCGACGGCCATGCTTTGCAGAGGTTTTCAGCTTGGCGCGAACCGCACTTCGCTACTGCTTCCTCAGCAAGGCTGTGGTCGTTTGCTCTGTCCCGGCAGGAAAGAAGAGCCGCGGGAGAGCTGGTGACTCTTGGTCCTTGCTTTCCCGGGCTCCAAGTTCGCGCCCGGGGTTCACCTTGCTAAGCCGAACTAAGCAGACACAGTCACAACCCTGCAGCAGCGTGCGTGGCCTAGCATGGCACTCTATGCCTATTACCATCTCCTGGCGTAGGTAAGGCTTTGCCTTTTGCTCCGGCGCTCGGGCAGACTCGGGGTCTAGGCCAGTGCCTTCACCATAGGAGAGAGGAGGCGACAGGATTCCTGCACCGGGCCCGAGCACTGGGATGGGGAACAGTGGGGACTGTCTCCACTCTTTCCCCGGCACACCCCCTGCCACCCACAATGCTGCCATATCTTGATGGAAGACGGCATCTGACTGCACGTTTCTCCATGGGGTTGTTTCTGCGAGTTCCGGGTATGGCAACTGGTGGCAAGCCCAAGTCTGCCCTTGGGACAGGTGGCCAAAAAAATGCTTTCCCCTTGGGACCAGAGGCACAGGACAGGCCTGCCTTCTGCCCAGACTCCTTCCTCAGAGTGGAGCCCTTTCCCCTGCCCTAATCTTCCCCTCGTGTCTCCTTAGCAGCCCGGCTTCCTTCGCTCTGCAGGGACAGATGTGTCCCTTTCCTTAAGGCTCTTTCACAGGCACCACCGCGCTTCTCTCTCAGGCAGAGCGGATGCCCAGGCAAAGAGGATTTCGCTCCATGCGGGTTTATTCCACCGTGCAGTGGAGACTAGCTCCGGCAAGCAGCAGGCAGCATCCCACAGACCCGACTCTGATTTCCCAGAGAATGCTGTGCTTTCCCAGAGGGGATACCCCGGCAAAGAAGCTTTCGCTCTATGCGGGTTTCTCCCATCAGGCTGCGAATACTAGGCTAAGGCAAGCAACAAAACTAGCCCACAGAACCGACTCTGATTTCCCAGCGACTGCTATGCTTTCACAGAGGTTTTCAGCTTGGCGCAAACCGCACTTCGCTGCTGCTTCCTCAGCAAGGCTTTGGTCGTTAGCTCTGTCGCGGCAGGAAAGAAGAGCCGCGGGAGAGCTGGTGCCTCTTGGGCCTTGTTTTCCCGGGCTCCAAGTTCGCGCCCGGGGTTCACCTTGCTAAGCCGATCTAAGCAGACACAGTCACAACCCTGCAGCAGCGTGCGTGGCCTAGCATGACACTCTATGCCTATTACCATCTCCTGGCGTAGGTAAGGCTTTGCCTTTTGCTCCGGCGCTCAGCAGACTCGGGGTCTAAGCCAGTGCATTCACCACAGGAGAGAAGAGGCGACAGGAAATCAGAGTTGGGTTTGGGGAGGCTGCTGCTGCTTGCCTAAGCGAGTCTCCGCAGCATGTTGGAAGATACCCGCATGGAGCGAAATCCTCTTTGCCCTAGCATCCTTTCTGCCTGAGAGAGAAGCATGGTTGGACACGTCTGTCAACGCGCTCCCCAGGAGCAATTTTGGGGAAGGCACAGCACGCCGCCCCCGGGGAAGAGAAGGATCCCTTGGCCGAGGGGTCTGGAAACGCTCGGGAAGCCGAATAGCCTGCCGAGGCACGAACAGCAGGCCATGAGAAGATAAGTGTCCTCTGCTCACTGTGCGGAGAGATTGAAGCCTGGCTGCTAAGGAGACATGAGGGGAAGACTTGGGCATGAGTGCGTGCTCCACTCTGAGGAAGGAGTCTGGGCAGAAGGCAGGCCTGTCCTGTGCCTCTTGTCCCAAGGGGAAAGCATCTCTTTGGCCACCTGTCCCAAGGGCAGACTTGGGCATGCCACCAGGTGCCATACCCGGAACTCGCAGAAACAACCCCATGGAGAAACGTGCAGTCAGATGCCGTCTTCCACCAAGATATGGCAGATTGTGGGTGGCCGGGGGTGTGCCGGGGAAAGAGTGGAGACAGACCCCACTGTTCCCCATCCCAGTGCTCGGGCCTTGTGCAGGGATCCTGTTACCTCCTCTCTCCTGTGGTGAAGGCACTGGCCTTGACCCCGAGTCTGCCCGAGCGCCGGAGCAAAAGGCAAAGCCTTACCTACGCCAGGAGATGGTAATAGCCATAGAGTGTCATGCTAGGCCACGCACGCTGCTGCAGGGTTGTGACTGTGTCTGCTTAGATCGGCTTAGCAAGGTGAACCCCGGGCGCGAACTTGGAGCCCGGGAAAACAAGGCCCAAGAGGCACCAGCTCTCCCGCGGCTCTTCTTTCCTGCGAAACAGAGCAAACGACCAAAGCCTTGCTGAGGAAGCAGAAGCGAAGTGCGGTTTGCGCCAAGCTGAAAACCTCTGCGAAAGCATAGCAGTCGCTTGGAAATCAGAGTCGGTTCTGTGGGCTAGTTTTTTTGCTTGACTTAGCCTAGTATTCGCAGCACGATGGGAGAAACCCGCATAGAGTGAAAGCTTCTTTGCCGGGGCATCCTCTCTGGGAAAGCACAGCATTCTCTGGGAAATCAGAGTTGGGTCTGTGGGATGCTGCCTGCTGCTTGCCGGAGCTAGTCTCCACTGCACGGTGGAATAAACCCGCATGGAGCGAAATCCTCTTTGCCTGGGCATCCGCTCTGCCTGAGAGAGAAGCGCGGTGGTGCCTGTGGAAAGAGCCTTAAGGAAAGGGACACATCTGTCACTGCAGAGCGAAGGAAGCCGGGCTGCTAAGGAGACACGAGGGGAAGATTAGGGCAGGGGAAAGGGCTCCACTCTGAGGATGGAGTCTGTGCAGAAAGCATGCCTGTCCTGAGACTTTGGGCCCAAGGAGACAGCAGCTCCTTGGCCACCTGACCGTGGTGGAGCCATGGGCTTGCCACCAGGCGCCTACCCTAAACTCTAGAAACAACTCCCAGAAAGACCTGGCCATCAGATGCCGTCTTCCTCCGGGATGTAGAAGCTTGGAGGAGGCCCGGGTTTTAAGGGGAAGGAGTGGTGACAGTCCCCCAAAGCTCCCTATTCAGTGCACGGGCGGTGTGCAGGGATCCTGTCACCTCTCCTTTCCTGTGGGGAAAGCACAGGCCTAGTCCGCGAGTCGGCCTGAGCGCCAGAGTAAAAGGCCAAGCGATGCCTACACCGGGAGATGGTAGTGTGCATGGAGTGCCATCCTAGGCTAAGCGCGCTACTGCACGGTTGTGACTGTGTCTGCGTAGTTCGGCCTGGCAGGGTGAACCCAGGACGCGAACATGGAGCCAGGGAAAGCAAGGCCCAAGAGGCACCAGCTCTCCCACAGCTCTTCTTCCCAGACGCCTCAGAAGCCTTGCTGAGGAAGCAGTGGCGAAGGGCTGTTTGCTCCAAACCAAAGCCTCTGCGAAAGGACAGCATTCCCCGAGAAATGTTTTGGGGGCTGCTGCTGCGTGCCTGAGCCCAGTCTTGCGGTGGGAGAAACCCGCATACAGCGAAAGCCCCTTTGCCTTGGCATCTCCCCTTGGAAAGCACAGCATTCTTTGGGAAATCAAAGTTGGATTTGGGGATGCTGCTGCTGCTTGCCTAAGCGAGTCTCCGCAGCATGTTGGAAGACACCCGCATGGAGTGAAATCCTCTTTGCCCTAGCATCCTTTCTGCCTGAGAGAGAAGCATGGTTGCTCACGTCTGTCACCACGCTCCCCAGGAGCAAGTGTGGGGAAGGCACAGCACGCCGCCCCCGAGGAAGAGAAGGATCCCTTGGCCTTGGGGTCGGGAAACGCTCGGGAACAGGGTAGCCTGCCGCGGCTCGAAATGCAGGCCGGTGGCCAGACATGTGTCACCCGCTCCCTGTGCGGAGAGATGGAAGCCTGGCTGCTAAGGAGACATGAGGGGACGACTAGGGCAGGGGCGCGTGCTCCACTCTAAGGAGTCTGGGCAGAAGGCAGGCCTGTCCTGTGCCTCTGTTACCAAGGGGACACCATCTCCTTGGCCACCTGTCCCAACGGCAGACTTGGGCTTGCCACCAGGTGCCATACCCGGAACTCGCAGAAACAACCCCATGGAGAAACGTGCAGTCAGATGCCGTCTTCCACCAAGATGTGGCAGCATTGTGGGTGGCCGGGGGTGTGCCGGGGAAAGAGTGGAGACAGACCCCACTGTTCCCCATCCCAGTGCTCGGGCCTTGTGCAGGGATCCTGTTGCCTCCTCTCTCCTGTGGTGAAGGCACTGGCCTTGACCCCGAGTCTGCCCGAGCGCCGGAGCAAAAGGCAAAGCCTTACCTACGCCAGGAGATGGTAATAGGCATAGAGTGTCATGCTAGGCCACGCACGCTGCTGCAGGGTTGTGACTGTGTCTGCTTAGATCGGCTTAGCAAGGTGAACCCCGGGCGCGAACTTGGAGCCCGGGAAAACAAGGCCCAAGAGGCACCAGCTCTCCCGCGGCTCTTCTTTCCTGCCGCGACAGAGCAAACGACCAAAGCCTTGCTGAGGAAGCAGCAGCGAAGTGCGGTTTGCGCCAAGCTGAAAACCTCTGCGAAAGCATAGCAGTCGCTGGGAAATCAGAGTCGGTTCTGTGGGATGCTGCCTGCTGCTTGCCGGAGACAGTCTCCACTGCACGGTGGAATAAACCCGCATGGAGCGAAATCCTCTTTGCCTGGGCTTCCGCTCTGCCTGAGAGAGAAGCGCGGTGGTGCCTGTGGAAAGAGCCTTAAGGAAAGGGACACATCTGTCACTGCAGAGCGAAGGAAGCCGGGCTGCTAAGGAGACACGAAGGGAAGATTAGGGCAGGGGAAAGGCTCCACTCTGAGGAAGGAGTCTGGGCAGAAAGCATGCCTGTCCTGAGCCTTTGGGCCCAAGGAGACAGCAGCTCCTTGGCCACCTGACCGTGGTGGAGCCATGGGCTTGCCACCAGGCGCCTACCCTAAACTCGAGAAACAACTCCCAGAATGACCTGGCCATCAGATGCCGTCTTCCTCCGGGATGTAGAAGCTTGGAGGAGGCCAGGGTTTTAAGGGGAAGGAGTGGTGACAGTACCCAAAGCTCCCTATTCAGTGCACGGGCGGTGTGCAGGGATCCTGTCACCTCTCCTTTCCTGTGGGGAAAGCACAGGCCTAGCCCGCGAGTCGGCCTGAGCGCCAGAGTAAAAGGCCAAGCGATGCCTACACCGGGAGATGGTAGTGTGCATGGAGTGCCATCCTAGGCTAAGCGCGCTACTGCACGGTTGTGACTGTGTCTGCGTAGTTCGGCCTGGCAGGGTGAACCCAGGACGCGAACATGGAGCCAGGGAAAGCAAGGCCCAAGAGGCACCAGCTCTCCCGCAGCTCTTCTTCCCTGACGCGACAGAAACCTTGCTGAGGAAGCAGTGGCGAAGGGCTGTTTGCTCCAAACCAAAGCCTCTGACAAAGGACAGCATTCCCCGAGAAATGTTTTGGGGGCTGCTGCTGCGTGCCTGAGCCCAGTCTCGCGGTGGGAGAAACCCGCATACAGCGAAAGCCCCTTTGCTGGGCATCTCCCCTTGGAAAGCACAGCATTCGTTGGGAAATCAGAGTTGGGTTTGGGGATGCTGCTGCTGCTTGCCTAAGCGAGTCTCCGCAGCATGTTGGAAGATACCAGCATGGAACGAAATCCTCTTTGCCCTAGCATCCTTTCTGCCTGAGAGAGAAGCATGGTTGCTCACGTCTGTCACCACGCTCCCCAGGAGCAAGTGAGGGGAAGGCACAGCACGCCGCCCCCGGGGAAGAGAAGGATCCCTTGGCCTTGGGGTCGGGAAACGCTCGGGAACAGGATAGCCTGCCACGGCTCGAAATGCAGGCCGGTGGCCAGACATGTGTCACCCGCTCCCTGTGCGGAGAGATGGAAGCCTGGCTGCTAAGGAGACATGAGGGGACGACTAGGGCAGGGGCGCGTGCTCCACTCTAAGGAGTCTGGGCAGAAGGCAGGCCTGTCCTGTGCCTCTGTTACCAAGGGGACAGCATCTCCTTGGCCACCTGTCCCAAGGGCAGACTTGGGCTTGCCACCAGGTGCCATACCTGGAACTTGCAGAAACAACCCCATGGAGAAACGGTCAGTCAGATGCCATCTTCCACCAAGATGTGGCAGCATTGTGGGTGACAGGGGGTGAGGCGGGGAAGGAGTGGAGACAGTCCCCCACAGTTCCCCATCCCAGTGCCCGGGCCGTGTGCAGGGATCCTGTTGCCTCCTCTCTCCTGTGGTGAAGGCACTGGCCTTGACCCCGAGTCTGCCCGAGCACCGGAGCAAAAGGCAAAGCCTTACCAGAGCAGGAGATGGAATTAGGAATAGAGTGCCATGCTAGGCCACGCACGCTGCTGCAGGGTTGTGACTGTGTCTGCCTAGTTCGGCTTAGCAAAGTGAAATCCGGGCGCGAACATGGAGCCAGGGAAAGCAAGGCCCAAGAGGCAACAGCTCTCCCGCAGCTCTTCTTCCCTGACTCGACTGAAGCTTTGCTGAGGAAGCAGCGGCGAAGTGCTGTTCGCTCCAAACCAAAGCCTCTGCGAAAGCACAGCATTCGCTGAGAAATGTTGTGCGGGCTGCTGCTGCTTCCCTGAGCCCAGTCTTGCGGTGGGAGAAACCCGCATACAGCGAAAGCCTCTTTGCCTGGGCCTCTCCCTTAGGAAAGCACAGCATTCGTTGGGAAATCAGAGTTGGGTTTGGGGATGCTGCTGCTGCTTGCCTGAGCGAGTCTCAGCAACATGGTGGAAGATACCCGCATGGAGCGAAATCCTCTTTGCCCTAGCATCCCCTCTGCCTGAGAGAGAAGCATGGTTGCACACGTCTGTCACCCCGCTCCCCAGGAGCAATTTTGGGGAAGGAACAGCACGCCGCCCCAGGGAAGAGAAGGATCCCTTGGCCTTGGGTCTGGAAAGCTCGGGAGTCAGAATAGCCTGCCAAGGCACGAACAGCAGGCCATGAGAAGACAAGTGTCCTCTACTCCCTGTGCGGAGAGATTGAAGCCTGGCTGCTAAGGAGACATGAGGGGACGACAAGGGCAAGGGTGCATGCTCCACTCTGTGGAAGGAGTCTGGGCAAAAGGCAGGCCTGTCCTGTGCCTCTGGTCCCAAGGGGAAAGCATCTACTTGGCCACCTGTCCCAAGGGCAGACTTGGGCTTGCCACCAGGTGCCATACCCGGAACTCGCAGAAACAACCCCATGGAGAAACGTGCAGTCAGATGCCCTCTTCCACCAAGATGTGGCAGCATTGTGGGTGGGCGGGGTGTGCCGGGGAAAGAGTGGAGACAGTCCCCACTGTTCCCCATCCCCGTGCTCGGGCCCTGTGCAGGGATCCTGTTGCCTCCTCTCTCCTGTGGTGAAGGCACTGGCCTTGACCCCGAGTCTGCCCAAGCGCCGGAGCAAAAGGCAAAGCCTTACCTACGCCAGGAGATGGTAATAGGCATAGAGTGTCATGCTAGGCCACGCACGCTGCTGCAGGGTTGTGACTGTGTCTGCTTAGTTCGGCTTAGCAAGGTGAACCCCGGGCGCGAACTTGGAGCCCGGGAAAACAAGGCCCAAGAGGCACCAGCTCTCCCGCGGCTCTTCTTTCCTGCCGCGACAGAGCGAACGACCAAAGCCTTGCTGAGGAAGAAGAAGCGAAGTGCGGTTTGCGCCAAGCTGAAAACCTCTGCGAAAGCATAGCAGTCGCTGGGAAATCAGAGTCGGTTCTGTGGGCTGCTTTTGTTGCTTGCCTTAGCCTAGTATTCGCAGCACGATGGGAAAAACCCGCATAGAGCGAAAGCTTCTTTGCCGGGGCATCCCCTCTGGGAAAGTACAGCATTCTCTGGGAAATCAGAGTCGGGTCTGTGGAATGCTGCCTGCTGCTTGCCGGAGTTAGTCTCCACTGCACGGTGGAATAAACCCGCATGGGGCGAAATTCTCTTTGCCTGGGCATCCACTCTGCCTGAGAGAGAAGCGCGGTGGTGCCTGTGGAAAGAGCCTTAAGGAAAGGGACACATCTGTCACTGCAGAGCGAAGGAAGCCGGGCTGCTAAGGAGACACGAGGGGAAGATTAGGGCAGGGGAAAGGGCTCCACTCTGCTGAAGGAGTCTGGGCAGAAAGCATGCCTGTCCTGAGCCTTTGGGCCCAAGGAGACAGCAGCTCCTTGGCCACCTGACCGTGGTGGAGCCATGGGCTTGCCACCAGGCGCCTACCCTAAACTCGAGAAACAACTCCCAGAAAGACCTGGCCATCAGATGCCGTCTTCCTCCGGGATGTAGAAGCTTGGAGGAGGCCCGGGTTTTAAGGGGAAGGAGTGGTGACAGTCCCCCAAAGCTCCCTATTCAGTGCACGGGCGGTGTGCAGGGATCCTGTCACCTCTCCTTTCCTGTGGGGAAAGCACAGGCCTAGTCCGCGAGTCGGCCTGAGCGCCAGAGTAAAAGGCCAAGCGATGCCTACACCGGGAGATGGTAGTGTGCATGGAGTGCCATCCTAGGCTAAGCGCGCTACTGCACGGTTGCGACTGTGTCTGCTTAGTTCGGCCTGGCAGGGTGAACCCAGGACGCGAACATGGAGCCAAGGAAAGCAAGGCCCAAGAGGCACCAGCTCTCCCGCAGCTGTTCTTCCCTGACGCGACTCAAGCTTTGCTGAGGAAGCAGCGGCGAAGTGCTGTTCGCTCCAAACCAAAGCCTCTGCGAAAGCACAGCATTCGCTGAGAAATGTCCGGGCTGCTGCTGCTTCCCTGAGCCCAGTCTCGCGGTGGGAGAAACCCGCATACAGCGAAAGCCTCTTTGCCTGGGCCTCTCCCTTAGGAAAGCACAGCATTCGTTGGGAAATCAGAGTTGTGTTTGGGGATGCTGCTGCTGCTTGCCTGAGCGAGTCTCAGCAACATGGTGGAAGATACCCGCATGGAGCGAAATCCTCTTTGCCCTAGCATCCCCTCTGCCTGAGAGAGAAGCATGGTTGCACACGTCTGTCACCGCGCTCCCCAGGAGCAATTTTGGGGAAGGCACAGCACGACGTTCCCGGGGAAGAGAAGGATCCCTTGGCCGTGGGGTCTGGAAACGCTCGGGAGTCAGAATAGCCTGCTGAGGCACGAACAGCAGGCCATGAGAAGACAAGTGTACTCTGCTCCCTGTGCGGAAAGATTGAAGCCTGGCTGCTAAGGAGACATGAGGGGACGACAAGGGCATGGGTGCGTGCTCCACTCTGAGGAAGGAGTCTGGGCAGAAGGCAGGCCTGTCCTGTGCCTCTGGTCCCAAGGGGAAAGCATCTCCTTGGCCACCTGTTCCAAGGGCAGACTTGGGCTTGCCACCAGTTGCCATACCCGGAACTCGCAGAAACAACCCCATGGAGAAACGTGCAGTCAGATGCTGTCTTCCACCAAGATATGGCAGCATTGTGGGTGGCCGGGGGTGTGCCGGGGAAAGAGTGGAGACAGTCCCCACCGTTCCCCATCCCAGTGCTCGGGGCCTGTGCAGGGATCCTGTCGCCTCCTCTCTCCTATGGTGAAGGCACTGGCCTAGACCCCGAGTCTGCTCGAGCGCCGGAGCAAAAGGCAAAGCCTTACCTAGGCCAGGAGATGGAATTAGGCATAGAGTGCCATGCTAGGCCACGCACGCTGCTGCAGGGTTGTGACTGTGTCTGCCTAGTTCGGCTTAGCAAAGTGAAACCCCGGGCGCGAACATGGAGCCCGGGAAAGCAAGGACCAAGAGGCACCAGCTCTCCCGCGGCTCTTCTTTCCTGCCGGGACAGAGCAAACGACCACAGCCTTGCTGAGGAAGCAGCAGCGAAGTGCGTTTCGCGCCAAGCTGAAAACCTCTGCCAAAGCATGGCCGTCGCTGGGAAATCAGAGTCGGTTCTGTGGGCTGCTTTTGTTGCTTGCCTTAGCCTAGTATTCGCAGCACTTTTGGAGAAACCCGCATAGAGCGAAAGCCTCTTTGCCCGGGCATCCCCTCTGGGAAAGCACAGCATTCTTTGGGAAATCAGAGTCGGGTCTGTGGGATGCTGCCTGCTGCTTGCCGGAGCTAGTCTCCACAGCACGGTGTAATAAACCCGCATGGAGCGAAATCCTCTTTGCCTGGGCATCCCCTCTGCATGGGAGAGATGCATGGTTGCACACGTCTGTCACTGCGCTCCCCAGGAGCAAGTGTGGGGAAGGCACAGCACACTGTCCCTGGGGAAGAGAAGGAGCCATTGGCCTTGGGGTCTGGAAAATTGAACAGCCACATGCAGAAAATGAAATTGGACCATCCTAACACCATACATTATAATCGACTGGAAATGGATGAAGAAGCATAATGTGAGAAAGGAATCCATCATAGTCCTTGAGGAGAGAACAGGTAGCAACTTCTTTGACCTCAGCAGCAGCAACTTCTTCCTAGGAACATCGCTAAAGGCAAGGGAAGCAAGGGCAAGAATGAACTATTGGGATTTCATCAGATCCAAAAGCTTTTGCACTGCAAAGGAAACAGTTAACAAAGCCAAAAGATCACTGTCAGAAGTTATCTGGGAGAAGATATTTGCAAATGACATACCAGATAAAGGGCCAGTATCCAAAATCTATAAAGAGCTTATCAAACTCAACACCCTAAAAACAAATAATCCAATGAAGAAATGGGCAGAGGACATGAACAGACATTTCTGCAAAGAATACATCCAAATGGCCAACAGACACATGAAAAAATGCTCCACATCACTCGGCATCAGGGAAATACAAATCAAAACCAGAATGAGATACCACCTCACACCGTTCAGAATGGCTAAAATGAACAAGTCCGTCAATGACAGATGCTGGCGAGGATGTGGAGAAAGGGCAACCCTCCTACACTGTATGTGGGAATGCAAGCTGGTGCAACCACTCTGGAAAACAGCGTGGACGTGCCTCAAAAAGCTGAAAATAGAACTACCCTATGACCCAGTGCTTGTAGTACTGGGTATATACCCTACAGATACAAACGTGGCATTCTGAAGGGGCACATGCACCCAAATGTTTATAGCAGCAATGTCCACAATAGTTAAACTATGGAAAGAAACTAAATGTCCTTCAACAGATGAATCAATAAATAAGATGTGGTATATATGTTCAATGGAATACTATGCAGCCATCAAAAGAAATGAAATCCTGCTATTTGTGATGACGTGGATGGAACTAGAGGGTATTATGCTTGGAGAAATATTTCAAAGATTTTATATATTTTTTTAATTTATGTATTATGATATCCCTTACATACAGAATCTGAGGAAAAGGAAAACTAATGGAAACTTAGAGTTGAGTTGACAAGGGGTGAACCTGGTCATGATCCCAGGGTCCTGGGATCGAGCCCCGCATCAGGCTCTCTGCTCAGCAGGAAGCCTGCTTCCTCTTCTCTCTCTGCCTGCCTCTCTGCCTGCTTGTCATCTCTCTCTGTCAAATAAATAAATTAAAAATCTTAAAAAAATCCAATATTATTGTTTTACAGAAGTAAGTAAAGAATCCTAAAGTTTATATGAGACCATGAAAGACAACAAATAATCAAAGCAGTTCTGAGAAAGAATGAAGAAGGGAGATTACACTTCTTGATTTGAAACTATACTACAAAGCCCTCATGCTCAAAACAATAAAGTATACTGGCATAAAAACAGACCAATAAACAAGTAGAACAGAATTGAGAGTCCAGAAATAAATCCTTTCATACAGTCACCTAATATTTGACAGGGGCCAACATATGTAATGGGGAAAGATAGCCTGTTCAATAAATGATATTTAAAACTGAATAGTCACATAAACAGTATGAAAAGGGAACCTTATATCACTCATAAGTCTGAACTTGAAATAGATTAAAGACTTAAAGGTGATGCATGAAACTAAATTTCCTAAAGGAAAACATAGGAAAAATTCTCCTTGACATTGGTCTTGCCAATAGTTTTTTGGATACCAGACCAAAAACACAAGCAAAAAAAGCAAAAATAAATAAATGGTATTACATCAAACTAACGTTTCTGCATTGCCAAAAAAAGGGAGAGAGAATGAAAACACAATCCACAGAATGTAAGAAAATACTTACGAATCTTATATCTGAAAAGAGGTTAATAACCAACAGATACAAATAGAAAAAAAATATATGATTAAAAAAATAGCAAAAGGATCTCAATAGACTTTTTTTTCAAAAAAGTTATATAAATGACCAACAGGAGCATTAAAAAGTGCTCAACGTAAAAATCTCAGGGCAAAGTCCTTATGTTGTTGTTGTTGTTGTTTACCTCTGAAAAACGCAGCAAGATATTAGAATATATACTACCAAAAAATTGAAACTAACCAATTTTGGTAAATATTGGAGAAAACGGGGAACTTATGCACTGTAATAGAGATATAAATTTGTATGGAAAACAGTATGGAGATTATTCATATTATTAAAAGTAAAATTACCATATGATTCAGTAATCCCACTTCTAGGTATCTATCTAAAGAAAACAAAGTTCACTGTTCAAAGACATATCTGCACTCTTATGTTTATTATAAAATTATTAACTCTAAGCAAGAGATGGAAATAACTTCAGTATCCATTAATGGATGAATGAGTAAAATAAGTATGGTAAATATATACTACGGAATACTACTTAACCATGAAAAATTAAGAAATACTGCCAAGTGAAATATTTCAAAGATTTTATATATTTTTTTAATTTATGTATTATGATATCCCTTACATACAGAATCTGAGGAAAAGGAAAACTAATGGAAACTTAGAGTTGAGTTGACAAGGGGTGAACCTGGGGTGGAGTAAGGTGGTCCAAGGGTGCAAACTTGCAACTATAATATGAAAAAGTTCTGGGGATCTAATGTACAGCATGATGATCATAGTTAATAAGATATACATACTTTTTATTTATTGTGCTTCCCTTTAATAAACTTTGCATATATCACATTCTTACAAGTTGAAAGTTTATAGTAATCTTGTATAAAAGAGGTCTGGTGCCACCATTTTTCTAACAACATTTGTTCATTTTGTGTCTCTTTGTCACATGTTGGTAATTCTTGCAATATATCAAGTTTTTTCATTATTATTGTATTTGTTATGGTGATCTGTGATCAGTAATTATGACCCACTGAAAACTCAGAACTAGTGTACTTAAGGTATATACATTGATTTTCTTTAAAAACCTAATGCTTTTGAACAGTGCAGTATAGTTTTTATTTTTTATATGCACTGGGAAACATAATTTTTTATATGCACTGGGAAACCAAAAAATATAATAATTTGACTTAGTTTATTGAGATAATCACTTTATTGAGGCAGTCTGGAACAAAACCCACAAGACCTCTGAAGTTTATCTCTACTATACTATATACATAAAAGTTGCTAAGAGAGTAGATCTTAAAATTCCTTACGATACATGCATAAAAATCAGTGGCAACTATACGAGATAGTAGATGTATTAACATTTTTGTGTAGATTATATTGCAATAAAGATGTATACCAATTTATCAAATTGTACAAAATTTACACAATGTTAAAAGTTTGCAATGTTATAAGAAATCATTTCTTAAATTTACAAATATGTCGATTTTTTTCAATAAAGCTGGAAAAAACTTTTTGTAGAATTAATCTATTTTTCAAAAAAGGAAGTAAGGCAGTAGAAACTGCAACTAACTCTGAAATAATAGAATATAAAATCCATTTTTGTTATATACACTGTGACAAAAACTATTACTTAGTTTACAATGGAGGAGTACTTATGAAGCATGAAGGATGGTCTATAAAAAAGGCTGAAAGAGCTCATTTTAAGGTTTAAATTTAAAATCTTCTTTTGAAATACTAAACTGACCACCCAGTGTTCCAAACATCAATGTCTTAACTGCATGAATTTATTTCATACAACTCTATAATCTAGTTTCATAAGAAAGCAGCATGCAAAGTTTGAATAAGACAGACTTGCTTAAGTTTCTTTATGTTCAACAGTAAAGGATACCTCCTTAAAAACAAATAGAAGAAAAATCAGCATATTTATTATGATAATTATTATTCATAAGGAGATTCATATTGAATTAGGGAATATATATCCTCAGAGGGGGTAAAGTAAAATGAAATTTATGTTGGTAAATGTGTCTAATAATAGTCAATACAATGCCTCAATATAAATGAATATTACCATTTTGAACAATTTAATTACTATTACTAGAATTATTATAAGTATAAAAATAGCTATCATTTTAGCATGGAATATGAGACTCTCATGCTCCATGCTTCATCACATCCACACAACAACGCTGCATAATAAGTATTATCATCACCATTTCATGGGTGAAAAAACTGAGGCTAACACATTTAGATAACTGGTTTATGATTACATGGGTAGCAAAAATGCATCACACTAATTTAGGCTTTATGATTTCAGAATTGTACTCTTTCCACTGCACATTCTATTACTCTGTAAATACTTGGCCTGTTTTCATTTGGTTCTTTAATTTTATTCATGTGGTGATGGCTTAAAGCTTCCTTTAAAGGAAGCTTAAAAATTTCATTTAACCAAAAGCTCCCAAGAATTAAAAATGCCACGGATCTAATGTAGACATGGATATCATTAGTTAATGGGTAACTATATATTTTCCACCCTAGTGAGATAACAATCAGAGTATTTTTCTAAGTTTTAGTCTCTCAGTGTTAAAAAGCACTTTGTTAAAATAGAAATATTTAGACAAAGGTGATCAAAAGTCTGAATCAGGTCACCTTAAGGTAAATATTAGGAACCTGAGGAAACAAATGGAGATTTGAACACTGAGCTATGATATAATGAATGGTTTCAAGTATTTAGTAGAGTATAGAAAAGCCCTTTAAAGCCTGGTCTTAGCCTAGCATTGCAGCTTCTGGGATATCTGTCTATCTATCATCTATCTATCTAGATATAAATTTGAAAACTTTTTTAACTTAAAGATTTTGAGAAATAGAACATAATCAGCACCATAGAAGATCTGTTTCTGATAACAACCTAGCCCCTCCTCCCAGTTTGTTAATATTCTCTCTTATTTAATGTAACATTGTGCAAATAGACCACTACTGATCTGCCGTTATGAATGAAATAGCTATAATCATCTGTTTGCATATCCTGGTGAAAATATTCATTTAGTTCCATGTTGTATTTCTAGGAATGGACCAAATTTTTATTTTTATTTTTAAGTTTTCTAAATATTGTCCAACTTACCTCAAATGTTTTTATTATGGGCACTTTCATTCTTTCACATTCTTGCAAGGCAATTTTACTGTTGCCCAATATGGTAAGTGTGTAATAGTATGTCATTTTAGGTTTTAATTTATTTTTAATTTATTTTAATTTAATTCCAGATTCATAATAAAGATAAACAGTTTTTATATATGAGTGGCCATTTGGATTACCCTTTCTGTAAAGTACATGCTCAAATCTTTTGATATCTTAACACTGTGTCATACTGACTTCTTTAATAGTAGATTTTCTGAATGAACTTTTAGCTGTGTAGGTCTTCTCTATTTTATTTTGAACTTGTTTTCATTTCAAAATCTTTATATTTATTTTCATAATCTGCTTTTATTTTGCTTTGTCTATTATCTATCTATCTATCTATTTATTTGCAAGCAAGAGAGAGTGAGCAAGTGAGAGTGCAGGGAGGGATAGAAAAAGAAGGGAAAAGAATCTTAAGCAGGCTCCAGGCTCAGCACAGAGCCCAACTCTGGGCTCTATTTCACAACCATGACATCATGACCTGAGCCAAATTGAAAGAGATAAAATAAAATTAAGGTGTTAAAAAAAAAGGAAAAAGAATTGGAGGTTTAATTAAGTGAGCCACCCAGGCACCCCTGTGGTATCTTAAATTAGCTGTCATATCTTTAAAGTTCTAGAGTATCCATTTGGTTCATTTATAAAACCTTTCTCAATATCATTTTTAGTGTCAGCTTTTTGTTCAATTTGCTTCCCCTCTCATTTCTTTGAGCAGAGTAATCAAGCCATTTTACAATCTTTATTGATCATTTTAACATCATACTTAATCCCATTTTGTCTATCCAATCTTGTTAATGGTTTTTCTTTGTGTGCTTTGTTACATTTTGCTATGTTCAAGACATTATATTTGAAACTCTTATTGAGTAGGGATAATTAAGAGCTATAATAACGGTATGGTCCTCCTTGGTAGGATTTTCTCTTATATCTGAGACTCTACAAGACAATCATACTCCAAATTCAGTGATTGGCTTTCTCAGTTTACACAGAAGGCAAGGTAGGCTATAGTCTTATTTCTGCTTCTCCTTGTGCTTTGGGGATCTCAACTTAAATTTGGGTTGTACCAAAGTCCTCAAATTTGATTGCTGCTGGATTTGTTTCTCTAGTATCAAGAGTCTATGAACAACACAGCTCAGTGTGTTTTAGCAGTTTCAAATGCTCTCATAGCTAAAATGGCTTCAGGGCATATATCTCTAGGCTCTCATTGTATTTCGTATTTTGGCCCAGTAATCCCTCACTTATTTTTATAATCATTCTGATATTTTTAACTTTAAAAGCTATTTTGTCTGGATTTTTAGTTGTCTTAAGTAGGAGTTTTTAGATCACCATTACTAGAAGCAACAACAAATATACATGAAAATATCTGCAGTAGTTTATCACATCTTTATGGCTTTGAACTTCCATAAGCTGAGGCATCCTTCTCTAATCACTTAGGCAAACTCCAATTTAACCTTTAATACAACCCAAGAATTGCTTCATTTAAGAACATGTTCAGGGATGACTCTTCCCCACTGTTCTTACCAACATTCCCACACACTCTTTGCTACCCACACCTTGTTTATGAACTTTCGTTAGGTATATCAGCGTGACCAGAATTTTGCTCTATTGTATTTTTGTCCTTTAGAGCTTTAATTAAATATGAATTCCATAGAAAGTCTGTCCCTTTTCTTTCAAACCTGGGTTAGTTATTTCTTCTCATTCTTTGTCAGAAGTTACTTTATTAGAGAAACTTATAGCTCTATTGTGACTTTGGAGCCTTTACAGATTTTCGACTGGAAAAATCACCCATCCCTGAGATTTTTACGCAGCTTCCTAGCTGATATTATTCAGAAATCTGTTCAAAACAGACTTTTTCAGGGAGGCCCTTTCGGACCACTCAGTTAAAAAACCTCTTCTCAATCACTGCTCTTTTAAAAATGTGCTTATTTAGTTCAAATATGCATCTCTATTAAAGAAAAAGCAGTACGATTTTTTTTTTAAAGTTGGCTTACCTATTATCTATCTCTCCCATTAAAATGATTCCTCTGGCCTGGGGTTTTGTTGTGCTCATTTTAGGCCAGGCACTCAATAAATTGTCACTGAATGATTGAATTGTTTGACTCCCTTGCTAGATTCTCAACTTCATGAGGCCAAGGATTGTTCTATTCAGTCCTTCTTTATCCTCAATGTCTGTTATATTGCAGTCACTTACGTGACTAATGGGAAAAATCACAGAAAGAAAGAGTTAAAACTACAGAAAAACCCTGTAGGTTCAATAACACAAAGCTTTCTAAAATTATTTAGCCCAGGAATTGAATACTGGCTGCACTTTTGATTTTTTTTAAATGGTATTGAATTTAATTTAAATGGAAATACTGGAATGGTAGAATAATAAAAAATTATAAAAGCAACTTGCTCCTTAAAGTAAGAATTATATAGGGCATCTCTTCTAGAAGCAAAATTTTCAAATGTCAAACATCTGAAAGCATAGAAGGAGAAGTAAGAGTGTGAATTGTACTTCAATGCTCTTTTCTTTATATTCAGCAAACAGCTTCATTCACACACCTTTCCAATTTTTTCAACTCTTTTGACAAAGCCTTCAGAGGAGTTACTGCTGATGACAACCATCACAGCCTAACAGGAGAAATTTTATAAAGAAAAATAATAGCATGTTTTTCCCAAATTGTTAAGGATATGGTGAAGCTCTGTCGGATTCAAAGGAGGAATGTGCAATTCCATGCTATATATAATAATAACTTGTTTTAATAGTGGCTTTGCAATTTTTCAGATATATCCATTTACTGAAACCACTATCAAATAAACAAAAACAAAGAAATGAACAGGGGTTGGAGACAGAAATTATCTAATCTAAAAATAGCACATGTTCACAGAATACACAACACATATCCCAAGTACTACTATAGGTTTCAAGTAATAGTCAAAACAATAGTAAAAATGATTCAGACCACACCAGTCAAATCATAAATGGGACCTTAACTGTAAATCCTTATCTTTAGATCAAAGCGGGTAATTGGGGGCTGAAGATACATTATAGAACTAATATGTTATAGAACTCCTCTGAAATGAGTCATTTATTCCATCACTTTTCCTGCACAGCTGCTGACCCATGTTTTGGTTCCTGGAAATAGCTGCTTCCCTGTCATACTTCTTAAAAGCACATATATTGATAACTCTACTCATTCCTCCATTCTCTGTGACTGTCACTGTGTTAAAATGTGGAGTCAGCTGACTCACTTGTGATGGTAATAAAGTAGATGAGTTTGCAAAGTATTTTGTTATTTCTAAAAATGCAAAAACCAAATTACATTGAAATCATAAGGGGTGTTTCAGGGAGAGCTGTAGGATGTGGTTTCTTGTGTAATCCACAGAGATTAGCTCCAACACATATTTAAACTCTCCTCTAGGAGCAACCTTAGTGGTAAAGCAAGAAGATAAACAGATGTAAACACACCCTGGCACAAAATTATCACTTATGTTTGGCTTCCTAGTCTCCTCGTGTTACTTATTTATCTTAACTTCTCTCTGAAATCAGGGAACACAGAATCTCAATCAGTTGACATTTTTCTACTGAATTACCCAATAGTCTGATCATACCCCAAGACTTTTTTAAATTATTTCACTCATAATCCCAAATCTGCTTTGCTTCCTCATCTTAGTACACTGTAATTTGATTTCAAAATGAGGACAGTTGTCAGTAATGCCACATTCGTTCATCTATTTTACAATTCCATGTGCTTATAACTATGAAGATATGTTAATAACATCCATTCCAATAAGCCACCCTAAATTTATTATCATGAAACAAGACCTCAAGAAAGAGAATTCAAAATCATCCATGTATTTGCAACTTATTGCAATAAAGCCTTTATCAATAGACTTCCCTGTGCACATGGTGGTCAAATTGCTGGTGAAAACCAGCCAGATCTATTACAAGCTTTCTCATGGCTTCTAGGTAACCCAAGTGAGCCTTTATTGATACTGGGAAGGGATAAAGCAGGGAAGGGATAAACAGTGCTGTAAGAATTGGCTAGACAAAAGTAATGACTCTCATTACAAAGTGAGTATTTTAAAGCAAAAGAGCCTGTTGGGAATATTGTTTTATAAAATAGTGGTTTGTTTATTAACTTTTTAAAATTCAATTAGGTAACATATAGTGTACCATTAGTTTCAAATGTAGATTTCAGTTATTCATCCATAGCATATAATAGCTAATGCTCAGTACTTACTGTGATAGCTTCTTGAAAGCAGAATTTTAACCCACTGAGCCACCCAGGCGCCCTTGAAAGCAGAATTTTAGATCACATTTTCTGATTACTTCCATGTCGTACAACACTTTCCTGCTAGCAACCTTCAAAACATACTGTTTGTTAGAGGAATTTCTTTAATAATAAATAAATAGAAATTTATTTAAATTTATAAATATATAAAATAAATAGGAATTTATTTAAATTTATTTAAATATTGCACACTGTTTCATTGTTCATAAATAAGGTGATGATATTATAGCCATTAGTTGGTAGCACTGATATATCACTTTCTTTTTACTTCTCAGTGCATTCTCTTTACACAAAATAGATATATATTTTAAAAGAATCTGAATCTGTGGCAAACTTGTAAAAAACCCTATACAGTAAAGTTTATCATTTTAAGTAATCTCAATTATCTTCCTCAATTGTGATAGTATATCCTTCTATCTAGGCCAGATATTGTATGAGGGATTTGAAAAGACATACTTTTCTAAATTTCACTTTTCTCATCTGCAAAATGCTTATCATATCCTACAATAAAATACACTTACAATTTTTTGATGAAAATTTATTTATTTATTTTAAGATTTTATTTCTTTATCAGAGAGAGTGGGCGAGAGAGCAAGCACAGGCAGACAGAATGGCAGGCAGAGGCAGAGGGAGAAGCAGGCTCCCGGCCGAGCAAGGAGCCCGATGCGGGACTCGATCCCAGGACGCTGGGATCATGACCTGAGCCAAAGGCAGCTGCTTAACCAACTGAGCCACCCAGGCGTCCCTTTTGATGAAAATTTAATCTGTATAAACAATATATTTGCTGTAATGCGTGGTTCATGGAAAACATCTTATTTAATTATAAGCAACAACAGTATTAGAAATTAAGTAAATGTGTCTATAATATTTAAAGTTTTAACACATAATTCCACTGCTTTGCCTTATTTTCTCAAATCCCTTTACCACTTTCACTGACAGAGTTAAATGTACTTTTTCTACTAGTAGCCAGCTCTTTGTCTTTTGTCAGAAAGATGCCCTTGTGAATTATTTATAATAGAGATATTAGCAATAATAATAATAATAATAAATAGCAATGAAAATGTTAAAAAAAAGTTTTCTTAACTAATTAGGGTTCTTAGACATCAATTAGAGGAACCACCTCGGGCAAGCAAATTAATCTGCAAGACATTCCCAGAATTAACAAGTCAGTCAGATACAGGGTTGTCCGTAGACTGAAAGGTGAAGCAAAAGGACTAGGTTTGGAAAATAGGTAAGGACAGTGAAAAAAGTGATCAAATTTTGGGGCAAAATAAAATCTTAGGTGTCCTTTCAATGGAGTCCTGTTCATTATGTAGCAGAAACTCTAGAGATTATCTCAATCCATTGGAGTCACCCCGTTTATTAGCTTGCTATTGACAAAGTTATTTACAAACTGTAGAGCAAGAGGTTATAATGGAGAAAACTGATGGTAATGCACAGGATTCTTGTTAACAATAATGCAAGTTAGTGATTTTTCATTAGAAAACATAAATTCTATAACCCAAATTATGGGCCCAGAGCACTTCTGCTGCACAACTCTGCTTATATCCCAAATAACCATGTGAACTAGTTTTAATATCTGCTTCTCTTATTAATTTTTGAATAAAAATTCTTGACACAAGTATTTTATAATTGTGTGATAACCATGCATTTAATTTCTTGGAGAACAAAACACACTTTAGCATAACTAGGTTCGTTCACAGAACCAGCCTTGATAACACACTTCTATATGTTAGAAATGATGTAATAAATGTAGAATATTGGGCACTTGTTTGGTATTCTTTGCCATGTTTTGCACTATCTAAAAAGAGATCAGTGAACTTGGACTGGAGTTAGTAGACATGGAAGAAAATAAAATATTACAGAGAAGAATACTCTGTGGTCCACAACCTAAACGGGCTGGGATTCCCATCATTTGGATCCCTGTAGCTTTACAAAAGCCAATTAAATTTTTGTATCTCCGATTAAAGTTGATTCCCCAGTACTTTTTCAAACATATCTTGTAAAGTATTGTTTCCCAGAAAAAAAGGGATTTTGCACATGTATCTGCCTTTGTCTCTGGTCATGATCTCAGTCAGGATCCTGGGATCGAGCCCCATTTCGGGCTTCCTGCTCATTAGGGAGTATATTTCTCAGTCTCTCTCTGCAGCTACATCCCCCTGCCCCACTCATGCTCTCTCTCTCTCTCAAATAAATAAATACAATCTTTAATTTTTTAATTAAAAATAAGATAAATAAAATAAAATAAAAAGTCTGGTCTTACTGCCCCATTTAGCTCCTTTTGTTTTTTTGAGTTGTATTTAAAGCAGCATGAGAGAACATGAGGCTCTCAAACTTTAAAAAAAAAAAGGAAAAAATTGAGTTTTGTTAGGATTTAAGATCTTGTCTGCTAGACAAAAACGTTGGCTTTGTTAACATGTGAAAATCAACAAAAGAGAATAAGATCGAATTCTAATAATTTTTGTAGAAATTAAAAATTTCCTCCAACCCAATTACATACAGACCCATTAAGTAAATTCATTCCAATGTCCCAAACCAACCTTTTCTAATAGTAATGCATCTGTGTAAACAGGGTCAACCCAAGGAATAAATAAATATTATTATTTTTTTTTCCTGTCTCTTCCACAGTCACATCTGGTTATATTGGTAGCAAGCCAATTATCTATCTTATAAGACATGATATCATAAGGAAGGTTATTCTGTCCATTTGGAACAACTGAAAATCATTGTAATTTTATCTTGGTGCAGTAACTTGAGATGGCACAGTGTGGGTTATGAATATATTTTATTTTTTTTACTGGGAAGAAGAGATTATAGAGATATTGGTTATCCAAGAGAGACTGACAGGTGTTGATAGTTGCCAGGTCAATATCCATCTACTCTTTCCTTTAATATCAGAAAGCACTGAGGGATTGACAACAAGGAAACTTAAAACAACATCAAATATTTTATTGTCTCTTTTCTAGTTACATTGTAACCTTATGACAAAGTATCAGTCGTACAAGATATCATTCTCTTTTACCTCTATCTTTCTGCCAGAAATGTGGGCTTAATAGTGAGAACTCCAACAGCAATTTTTGCAACTGTGAATAAAAAGCCATGAAAACCTCTAAGATAGTTCACTTGACTTTCTTAAGACTCTGAACCAACACATTACATTTTTGCAACCGTGAATGAAAAGCCATGAAAACCTCTAAGATAGTTCACTTGACTTTCTTAAGACTCTGAACCAACACCAGAAAACACTCTCTGTAGTCTTCTTGTTAAATGAAAAATATGGTTAAACCACTTTTGACAGTCTACTACCTACAGCAAACTGTAAATCTTAATTGAAATATGTCCTCTCAGCTGTGCTTAAGCAACTGAGTCCTGAGCTTTTTAGGTTTTCAGTCTGAAAGAGTACACCTCGGGTGCTCTGAAAGGGAAGAGAAAGGACACCCTGTTCTCCATATAAATTAAAGAAGAGAAATCTGTGCATTTAAGTGGGCCATATAAAATTTATCAAGCAATTATCTCCTAACTCCTTCCTATCCAAATTACCTGATATGCTCTCCCTACTCCTTTATTCCACATTACTGCCTTTTCCAGGATTCTGTATCACATCACAGCATGTCTTCTGTTATTTCCTTCTTGCAAGCTAGTTTTGTTTTCTCCATCTAAAAAAATCAACAATCATTGTGTATTTCAATTCCCATTTTCCTCAAATGCATTGATTCTTCTTATCTATTACTCTTTTCTCATACTCAGTGTCTTTGTCTTTATGGGGTTTGTACTTTGCTTTTCCCCATTCTTTACTGCCATTATATAATCAAATCTAATAACTTCTTAGAGAAAGTTAAAAATTCCTGCATAGCCACACGTGAACACAAAGTCACTGATTTTTAGCAAACCTATAAGATAGTCAGACATCCATTCAATTTCTTTTTAAGATTTTATTTATTTATTTGACAGAGAGGGATGAAAAGCAGGCAGAGAGGCAGGCAGAGAGAGAGGAGGAAGCAGGCTCCCTGCTGAGCAGAGAGCCTGATTTGGGGCTCGGTCCCAGGACCCTGGGATCATGACCTGAGCCGAAGGCAGCGGCTTAACCCACTGAGCCACCCAGGCGTCCCTCCATTCAATTTCTTAACTGAGTCCCAAATGCATCCTGACTTCTAACCTAAACCTAAGTTCTACTTCTTACACGTTGTTATATGACCAAATTCTTTCAGTTCAGTATTTTGTAACATTTAAATATTAGTCAATTGATGCTTTGTTTGTGTATTTCTATGAAAATAATTTGAATACTGTAGATTTATTGTTATATTTATAGATTTATAATCAAAGTTTCATCAGTTGAAGTTTTTGGAATTTTCAGATATAATGATTAACCTAAAATGATACTGCCTCAAATCCCTCTGATATCAAGGCCCAACTCCTGATTATAGCCAAACCTGTGGTGGATAGTTCCATGGGAAATTGCAGTTACTTAACACTGATAGGATCTCATGTTCTCTCTCTCATTTTGGAATGTCTCCAACACAACCCAAAAGTGTAGGAGAGTTAATGTCCTCTGAGGACAGCTCTCAGTGAAGTGGAAATAAGAACCATAGGTAAAATTGTCAGTTTTCAGGTCTTCATGAGGACAACTTAAAGAAGTTTCTCAGGACCTTTCAGTAAAAGCAAGCCTTCATTTTCTATCCACAACAATTATATCAACAATGTACCTCTTTGACAAAGTTGCTTCTTCACTGTATCACTTTCCCATTCTTTTCTACCTTGGATAATCTCCCAGATAAACTAACAGTACTCAAATCCTTTGTCCTACTCTTTGCTCTCAGGATAAATGGAGCCAAAAGACTTAGATTAATATCAAGTTCTGAATGGGATCTTAGAGCTATTTCTGTCCAGATTTTCATAAACATAGGGACCTTTGAATTATCAGGCTATAAATAAGTTCTAAATGGAGGGAGCAAAAGCAAAAAGTAGAAATTTTTATGTTTGATTTTTAATCATGATTAATTGACTTTATTGATTATTAAAAATACTAACATTATAAAAGTGTGGATCTTTGTAAAACAATGTCTTAATGTAAGAAAGAAGTTGCATAGTCCTTTTGAGAATATTAAACCAAGTGTTCAGGTGCCATCTAATTTCTTGTTTAATCCAGAACTTTGGTGTGCATCATCTTGAGGAATAGGATTTTGAAGTCCAGACAGACTAACAGAAAACTGATCCAAATGTGTGTGTTTATATTTCTGCTTTTGTTGTAAAAATCAAAGTGTGATTGCTGGTTTAAAATGGTAAAACTAATAATGTTCATGGACTCGATTATAAATTTTCTAATTGTATGGGAAGAATCCAACAAAGATAGAATTAATTGATTTGCAAATCCTCAAAGAGCTACAGGATCAGGTAGTGGTATGTTCTGATTCAACAGCATCATAATGCAGCATTTTATATGTGTGGCTAATGGATATTTTCATGAATGTTTGCTAGCTAGTCAGCCAATACAGAGAAATATTAGGTAGGGTAATTACTCACAGTTGTGTTTAATATAATGAGAGAAAATTATCAAATGGCACTAATAATAATAATCCTATAGCAGGCTAAATAATTCAATGATAATTACAAGTATTAATCTAGCTTTCTTCCCTGATTATGACTCTTCTCTCCTTTATCATAATGGGAGTAGCACATTGTCTGCAATGAATTGTGAAAACCCAGCAGTGACTTTGGCAGTGAAGGCCTCCCATCAATTTTGATAGGTTAAAAGGATTCTGGTTGGTCTTGAGCAAATGTGTCAATTTTTTTATTCTGTGTGTGTCATAAAAGAAAGAAGCAATAGTAAATTCTTGCTGTTATTCCATGGAGCCAATAAAATCATACTGCCAACAAGAGGCTGTTGACACCATAGGTGTAGTTAACTGTCTTGAAATACTACGCCTGGAAATAAAATCCTAATATTTCACATAACCTCTTTTTTTAAAAGAAACAAAACAAAACAAAACAAAACAACTATACTGCTTACATTTAGGGCCCTGCTGTTGTGTAACTATTTTTGAACATGTCTTCTGTAAGTGTATATATATATATATATATGTATATATATATACATATATATATATATACATATTTTTCTGTGCAATAAATTCATTTAGAGATAAATTTGGATTGCAAATTATTTTGGGGGAGGCGTGGTATTTGTGGCTAGTCTTACAAGTAAAAAGGACTAAAAGAAAGAAGAAAAACATTTTTTATTACAGCATATTTACATCTGTCCAAAGTACTTATCTACTATAATACTGACTAATGTATAATACTGTACACAAAGAAAGAAGCTAAATGAGTTATAATTCAGTCAGTGTATAGCTGGCCATTTTAAAACTTACCACTGAATCTTTCTGGTATGCAATGTGATATCTGGCAATCTGGTCCAGTTCATTACATCAGGTCATTTGTATGTTCTTATTACCATTTTGATAGCATAGCACATTTTATAACCCAGACATTTTACAATGGAACTATGATGCATGTATTTTCAAAAGTATAGACATACATGAAGCTATGAGGTCAAAAAAGATGAATGTCCGTAGTACCATATAGACTCAACAAATAAAAGTGTCCAAGGGTCTGAGTGTGACTTATGAATATTGTATAAGATTAGGCCAACATGTGGTTTTGATATAAATAATCTGTTCTTAAATTAGAATTACAATCGTTGAGTACAGTGTTGAAAATGGCAGATAGATTTTAGCTATCTTTGCTCACTAGGGAAAATGGAAAAATGTTTAGTTTGGTCAGATTTTCACTTAACTTCTGAAAAATCTTACGTTTGAGAGAACCCTTCTGAAATAAGAATCCTTAAAGACATAACCCCTTTGGCACAAGTTTTCAAGAAACTTGTTTGATGTTGTAGACAATTCTATGGCACACGTACTGTTCTAGATGTTTCATGCCAATAATATGTAAGCCATACCAAGGCTACATATACATATAGAGATGTTCCTCAGCTTACAAGGGGGCTATGTACAGAGAAACACATAAAAAATTGAAAATGCATTTAATACCCCTAAACAATCAAATATCATAGCTTACCTTAAGCTTATTTAAACATACTCAGAACACTTACATTTGCCTGCATTTGGGCAAAATCATCTTAAGCAAAGCCTATTTTATAACAAAGTATCAAATATCACATGCAATTTATTAAATATTACATTAAAAAAAGAATGCTTGTAAGAATATCAGGTGTTCACCCCTGTAATCTTCTAGCTGACTGGGAGCTGTGGCTCACTGCCGCTGCCCAGCATCACAAGATGGCACCATATAGAACAAGAGTTTCAGGTGGTAGGTGTTGTAAATTTTACCCAAACTGACATTGGTCAAACTCGTTTTTGTCATCATATATATCAAGTAGTTTTCTCGGGTTTATTTTTAGAATATCCTTGTATAATGAATATTTACACTGATATCTAGTATAAAAATCTTGCAATTTAACAGTAGAAACATTAAGATATTGAAAATCAATCTATTTCTTTAATTCATTGAAGACATTTTTGGCTTGTTTCCAGTACTTTCTTACTGGTTAAAAAGTGAATTTGAAGTAGTCTGGATTTCATTATTATATGGCACTTTCCCTTTGATGAATACAAAGACGATATTCTATATTAGCTATCTGAGAAGAATTTATTTTTTTAATTTTATTTATTTGTAAGAGAGAGAGTGAGAGAGAGCACAAGCAGGGGGAGCAGCAGGATGAGGGAGAAGCAAACTCCCGGCTAAGCAGGAAATCTGTTGCAGAACTGAGTCCCAGGACCCTAAGATCATGACCCGAGCTAAAGGCTCAGGCGTTTAACTGACTGAGCCACCCAGGTGTCCCAATCTGAGAAGAGTTCTGTATGCTATTCCTATTAATATGCAGTTTAAAGTCTAGGTAATTAACTTAATATTTTAGTGGCTATTGTATAGATAGCACTATGTTCCAGGCAGAGAGTAAGAAAGAAATATTAAATCAACCATATTCTATGCATTCTAAATGAAAATAATTAATCAATCATAATAAATCCTTCTATTTATGGAATATCAACTTATAAGCTTTCCTCCATATGAACAATGCCAAATACCAGAATAAAGGGTCATCTAATACAAATAAAGGATAGAATTAAAGAATTCTGGTAAGCCATTTAATTTTGAAAAATGGTGTTCTATTGTTGCTGAGTTGTGGTTTTCCGTTACATAATATCTGATAAGTGTAGAAGTAACATGAGTGTTACGTGAGATGAGAAATGGTATATAATTAAGATATTTTTAAAAGTACAGATAAATACAAATTTGTAAACATAGCATTATGGAGGAGTAAAAATAAATGATAGCTACACACTCTAAAGTGAATAAAACTTGGAAAGCTAATAGAGAAGTAAAACAAGGACAGTGCAAAAAGTATGGTACATTTTTATGAAGTTCAAACAAATTCTGTGAAACCATAGATGGACTTAAAGATACTATTATGTATCAAATATTGTAAAAATTAAGCAAGGAAATAGCAAACATAAAACAACCAAAGCATACAAACTTGGGTAGATACAAGAGGTGTGATCATGTTCTACTTCATAAAGAGATGACTTAATAGATAAATACAAGTAACTAGACTTTTTAGAAGTTCATAAAACGTTGCCTGTTATTTCTTAGTAATATAAAATATATGGTTTTCTAACAAAAACGTTTATCTTAAAAATATTTAAAAATAAATTTCAGGCTACTCCTAAGGTTATATTTACTTTTCCACTGTGGGAAAAGCTGGTTGTTGTAGTTGTAGTTGTTTGTTTGTTTTAGTCTCCTCCTAGTTTTTATTATTATAATGTGGAATGAGGAATGTTAGATTGAAAAGTGAATTATTTTATAGACAAAAATCATTACTTGATTCACCTCCTGGTACAGCAGATGGAACTCCTGAAAATATGCCCTTTTGCCTTATGGAAGAGTAACAGTTATGCTTACTTCTGAAACATACTTGGTGGTGGCCCTAAATAGTGACACCATAGTAAACATTTTGAATATTTGCAATTAATTTTTATAGTCATAGGGCTCCAAAAGGCACTGCAGGTATCTTAGCAGGTATTTCAATAAGGCTAAAAGTTGCCTGACTGTTTAAAAATATTAGCAAGGCACAAAACATGGCAGAAGTATTGTCCTCAGATAATATTTTTTTCCATATGCTCCTGATTTCACACATGACAAGTTATTTTTTCAAATATTTATTATAAAAGTTTTTATTTATTTATTTGACAGAGATCACAATTAGGCAGAGTCAGGCAGAGAGAGAGAGGAGGAAGCAGGCCCCCTGCTGAGCTGAGAGCCTGATGTGGGCCTCGATCCAAGGATCCTAGGATCATGACCTGAGCCGAAGGCAGATGCTTTTACCTACTGAGCCACCCAGGCTCCCCCATGACAAGTTATTTTGATAGATGTATATACAGTGTATTTTCCAGTTATAAGAAAAATGGTTCTGCTATTTTTAACCTTTTTTTAAAATTAAATAATTTTTTTCATTGAAATTTTATTTTTTAATGTTTTACTTCTCTTTTCTTTTTTTTTAAAGATTTTATATATTTATTTGAGAGACAGAGATCACAAGTAGGCAGAGAGGCAGGCAGAGAGGGGGGGGGGGGAAGCAGGCTCCCTGCGGAGCAGAGAGCCAGATGCGGGGCTCAATCCAAGGACCCTGAGATCATGACCCGAGCTGAAGGCAGCAGCCCAACCCACTGCGCAACCCAGGCGCCCCAATGTTTTACTTTTCAATATACTACTTAGAATATAAAACCTATTCCATTTTGTAAGATGTTTACCATTTAAAAACTGGTAATTTTCTCATTGTGTCTTCCCCTCACATTGCTTTATTTTGAATAAAAAATTTCACAATAAACATAACTGATGCTTTCCTTCTGATGGTCCCTCTGTTGGTCATATTGTATATGAGCCATGACAATTAGTTTTACAAAATTTATTGATGTTTGTTGATATGTTTTATCATAACTAATTTTCCCTCCCTTATCTAGATTCCCCAGCTTTCAGACAGGTGGACACTTCAATAAACCATACCCAAGGGATGTATCAAGTACTTCTTAGACATTCTCTCAGATCCTTGAGGTGTCATTTTGCCTAGGGATTTGCAATAGGTTCTGCCAGAGGCACCACTGTGACAACTGATGTCCATGGTCTATCTCCTGCTAAGCTCAAGAGGTCACTGGTTTCCAAGTTTATCTATACAATTAATGCATACCAGCAAGTTCTTTTTTTTTAATATTAACAAACTTATTTTAAAGTTTATATGGAGAGGCAAAGACTCACAATAGTCAACATAGTGTTGAAGGAGAACAAAGACTGAGGACTGACTTCAAAGTTTACCATAACGATTGGGCGCCTGGGTGGCTCAGTGGGTTAAGCCTCTGCCTTCCGGCTCAGGTCATGATCCCAGGGGCCAGGGATCGAGTCTCGCATTGGGTTCTCTGCTCAGCAGGGAGCCTGCTTCTCCTCATCTCTCTTTCTGGCTGTCTCTCTGCCCATTTGTGATCTCTCTCTCTGTCAAATAAATAAATAAAATCTTAAAAAAAAAGTTTACCATAACGATAATTGTAAGCATGATATTGTAATACCACAGAAAGACTAGATTAAAGCAACAGAATATATATTATCAATTATATTTTATATATAATAGAAAAGCAAAAGCAATACAAGAGAGCAAAATACAATCTTTTAAACAAATGGTTCTGTAGCAATGGTGAAGCTAAATCTAAAAATATAAAATAAAATAAATCCAGGCAGATATCCTACACTCTTCACAAAAATGAACTCAGATTGGATTATAAACCTAAACATGAAACATGTAGAAGGTAATATAGAAGAAAATTTAAATGACCTTGGTTTTCGCAATAACTTTAGCTAAAAAACACAAGCACTGAATTTAAAAATGTCTACTCTGTGAAACACAATGCCAAGAGAATGAAAAGGCAAAGCACAGACTATGAAAAAAAATTTGCAAAATACACATCTGGCAAAGGACTGTTAATCAAAAATACACAAAGACCCCTTAAAACTCAACAATGGGGGAAAAACCGGATTAAAAATGAGCCAAAGACCTTAGCAGATACCTCACAAAAGAAAATATTACAGATGGCAAATAAGCATATAAAAAGATGCTTCACATCAAAGGTCATCAGGAAAATGCAAATTAAAACAAAAAAGAGACACCAGTACATACCCAGAATCCAGAGCACTGACAACAGAACATGAAATGTTGGTGAGGATGTGGAGCAACAGGAATGTTCTTCCATGTGTATTGAGAATAAAGAATGGAAAACAACTTGGCAGTTTCTTACAAAACTAAACATATTCTTGCCAGATGATTCAGCAGTAGCAGCTCTTGGTATTTATCCAAAGAAGATGAAATCTATACCCACAAAGATGTCTATAGTAGTTTTATTCATAACTGACAAAAGCTTGGAAGCAACCAAGATATCCTTCCATAAGTGAAAGGTCAAAGAAAATGTAGTACATGCAAACAATGGAATATTATTTAATGCTAGAGAAATGAATTACCAAGCTATGAAAAGATATGGATATAAATATTTAATAAATATTTGATTTTAGGCTTCTACCAGTCTATCAATAGTATTAGTATATTTTAACAGTGAATGCTCAGCATTCATGAATTTACCTAATAAAACATTTTGGGTTCAATATTTTAAATACTTCAACCTCTATGATTATATTCCTAATAATTTTGAATTGGGGTAAATAAATCTTAATTTTTTGTAACTTGTTTCTTATTGCAAGAGAGCTCAATGAAATTTTAGAAAATAAAAATTTACAAAAAAAAAGTTTAGTTTACTATTGCCAAATAATTTAAAACTTTATCTTATATTCAAATACATATATTTTTCTAAATTGATTTATATGCTACTAAAACCAAAAACTTTTAGTTATACTAGATTTCATATCCTGCAATCAATGCCAGAAATCCATCTGGCAATGATTTGTCTTAAATAGAGTTAAGATGGGTGTTATTACAATGCAAGATGGAAACAAAGATAGTATAACAATTGGTGTTACATAACTTTTCCGTTTTGATCAAGTTACTAATCTACAAAAGGCTTTTATCAGTGACAGACTTGGGACTTTAACAAAACTTTTAAACTAGCATGTGCGACTCATTCCTAGAAAACAACACAATCAATAACACTTTATTTAGATTAAATCATGACTATTTCTCCATTTGAATAAAAAAGGTAGCAACCCCAATAAGTTTATTGAACATGAAAAGTTGAAATGCTATAATGCTCCTAAGGAATTAAATGATCCAGTCAAGAATTACTAAAAAAGGATATAAATTACCAAAGTGTTTGTATAATTGTAATGTACAACTGCCCATTATCGTTCCATAGTGTAGGCTTGTACAAGAACTCTATAAAAGAACTCCACTTCTAAACTGTGGAAAATATGTTCCCTTTCCCCCTATATACAAATATTAATCCATTCATTTAGCTTTTAAAATATCCACTTAATACAGGCTTTTTACACATTTGAACAGGCAGCAGGGCTCTATTCTTATCGCTTACATCTGAAGGATAGACTTCTAGCGTAAGAGATAAAGCCCATAAAGGAGCCCAATAATAACAACAAAATACAGTTTAGTGAGCCCTTACAATCTGCCAGCTACCTTTCTGAGAATACTTCAATTAATAAAACATATAAAATACCTGACCACAAAGAGCTTACATTCTTTTGAAATATAATAGTGAAATAAACCAATAATAGAGGGGCACCTGGGTGGCTCAGTCCATTGAGTGACTGCCTTTGGCTTGGGTCATGATCTCAGGGTCCTGGGATGTAACTCCCCAGCAGGCTTTCTAGGCAGTGGGGTGTTTTCTTCTTCCTCTGCGCACCCTCCCAATTCTCTCTCTCTCTGTCTCAAATAAGAAAATAAACCAGTAATAGAATAATGATTGATGGTTGATGGTGATAAGTGATACAAAGAAATACAAGAAAGGTAAAAGCCATTGGAGAATGCTGGGATGAAAGTTAATTTTATTTTGTGTTGGGTGGTTATATCTCATTTATGAGATGTTATTTGCACAAAGACCCAGGAAGTGAAGGAGAGTGTTATACAAATATTAAAGGAAAAGATTGCTCTAGGCAGAGCAAGTAAGTATATAGACTTTGTGTGAACAGCTTGTCTGTTACTTTTGAGGAAAAGCAAGGAGGCCAATGAGGAGTTCATAGTGGTGGAGAGAGGAAGAACGTATTGATGTATGACCTTCTAGTACATTAAAACGCCTTCAGTTTTTATTTAATATGAAAGGGGAAGATACCAAAAGACCCTCAACAGCAGAATAAAATCATCTGACTTGATTTTTAGGTTAAATTGCTGTACCAAAATAAATTTGCAGGGAGAAAGGAGTGCAGTTTGTGCGGAAGTGGGGTTATCAATCAAGTCAATAATTCAGGAACATATGATGGTGTTTTTAGCATGCTGGGTGGTAATAGAAGTGGTGAGGTATGGTTTTCATTGTGTATATATTTTGATGGTGAATATTCTGGTGAACAGGATGGGGTATGTGCAGGACAGACATCAACATTTATTTTACCTGCACAAACAGAAGGGTGGAGTCTTCATTCCCTGATATGGAGAGAACTCTGAGTTCAAATGTTCTTTCTCATTAAATGGCATAGTGATGATGAGGATTTAGTCAGACAGTGAAAGAGAGCAGTAAGCATAGTGTTAAGCGGTAAGACATTATAATACATTGGAACATCAAAAAACGTTGTGTTGGATCATCTGTTTATGTGAGTAAATAAATAAATAAAGCTTCCTGGGGTTCTGATAGAGGTAAAGAAGACTGCTATATGATCCAAAGGGGCACGTGCACCAAATGTTCATAGCAGTAATATCCACAATAGGCAAACTATGGAAAGAACATAGATGTCCATCAACAAATGAATGATATATATATATATATATATATATATATATATATATATATATATACACACACAATGGAATACTACTCAGCCATCAAAAGAAATGAAATCTTGCCATTTGCGTTGACATGGATGGAACTGGAGGGTATTATGCTTAGCAAAATAAGTCAACCAGAGAAAGGCACTATCATATGATCTCCCTGATATGAGGAAATGGAGGTGCAATGTGGGGGGTTTGGGGAACAGGAAAAGAGTAAATGAAACAAGATGGGATCGGGAGGGAGACAAACCATAAGAGACTCTTAATCTCACAAAACAAACTGAGAGTTGCCGGGGGGGGGGTGGGGAGGTTAGGGAGAGGGTGGTGGGGTTATGAACATTGGGGAGGGTATGTGCTGTGGTGAGTGCTGTGAAGTGTGTAAACCTGGTGATTCACAGACCTGTACCCCTGGGGCTAATAATACATTATATGTTAATGAAGAAGAAGAAGAAGAAGAAGAAGAAGAAGAAGAAGAAGAAGAAGAAGAAGAAGAAGAAGAAGAAGAAGAAGAAGAAAAAGACTACTATAAATCAAATGCTATGGTTTTCAGCATAGAGTGTGTAATCAGGCATATTTTATTAAAGTAACCAAGTAAAATGATGGTCGAAAACTGGAATAACAGAAAACATAAAAATCAGAGATTTTAAAAAGAGATATGGGACAGTGTAGAGAATATAGTCAATGATATTATAATAGTGTTATATGGTGACAGATGGCGGCAATATTTGTAGTGATCATAGAATAATGTATGGAGATATTGAAAACCTGAAACCAATGTAACACTGACTATCAACTACACTCAAATAAAAAAATAGTAAAAATAAAACATTTTAATTTAAAAAGATAAAAAGAGGGACAAGAATTTGAAAAGTGAATTTCAAAAAGAGTAAAGATGAGGCTAAGACATACTCTGAACCTTGAGGAAAACACCATTTTGAAAATTCTTCCCATTTTGAGAAAACTCAAATGAATCAAAACCATAAAAGAACCCATTTTAACCGAGAGATGTAATGAATGCTCAAGAAATAATTTTATGACAGGATAATTCTTCCCTATGAAACAGCATACAGAAACCCGGGGAAACACCTGGAAGCCAAATAAACTATACTGAAAATAAGAATTAGGAAAAAGATAAATGATGAAAGATAAGAAAATTAGACCTGCGACAGAGACCTAGTGAAGAGAATTTTTAGCTTGTGGTTTAATGTTTTTGAGGATAATCTAGAGTTCATAACTGCCTTGAGGCAGGCTGGTTGTAGGCAGTTTAGGCAGACCCCTAAGAGAGGCCTACTTTGGGCAAGTGGTGTTGGAGGAGACCATTGGGCTGGACAAAGACAAATCCAACCATTTGACTAAAGTGTCAGTGAAGATGTTGAAGTCAGATGCAGCAGAGAAAGACCTGTCAAACCTAATCTCAGAAATGGAGATGATGAAGATGATTGGACAGCACAAGGACACCATCAACCTGCTGGGTCCTGCACACAGGATGGTCCTTCGTACACTATCATGGAATATGCCTCCAAAGACAACATACAGGAGTACCTGCAGGCCCAGAGGCCTCCTGACCTGGAGTACTGTTACAATATCAGCCACAATGCAGCAGAGCAACTCTCCTCCAAGCACCCGGTATACTTTGCCTACCAGGTAGCCTGAGGCATGGAGTACCTTGCCTCCAAGAAGTGCATACACCAAGACCTGGCCACCAGGGAAGTGCTGGTGACAAAGGACAACATGATGAAGATCTCAGACTTCAGCCTTGCCAGAGATATCACCACATCAGTTACTATAAAATGAGAACCAACAGTGGACTGCCTGTGAAGTGGATGGTCCCTAAGGCCATGTTTGACCAGATCTACATCCACCAGAGTGACTTCTGGTCTTTTGGGGGTGATCCTGTGCAAAATTTTCACTCTGGAAGCCTCCCATATCCTGGAGTGCCTGTGGAGGTGGTTTTCAAGCTGCTGAAGGAGTCATTTGATGGATAAGCCAATAAGTGCACCAGAGAGTTATACACAATAATGAGGGGTGGCTGGCATGTGGTACCTTCAAGCTGCTGGTAGAAGACCTGGATCATACTGTGGCCTTGACCTCCAACCAGGAGTACCCGGACCTGTCCTTGGCCCTGGAACAATACTGTCTATGCTTTCCCAACACCCAAAGCTTCACCTGCTCCTCAGAGAAGAATTCCACCTTCTCTCATGTGCCGTTGCCCAGGGAGGCCTATCTGCCCTGACACCCAGCCCAGCTTGCCAATGGTGGACTCAAATGACTAGTATCCCTATTACTCCTGTCCAGATTCCGTCATAAGCTGTAACCCTTACCCCCCACCCTCCCTGCAAGACTCACTGCCTTCTCCTTTGTCCCTTTCCTACTGGCAGGAGCCAGCTGCCTACCTGAGGCCTTCACCCCTTGAAGTTCACCTCTCTTCCCCTTCCTCTTCCTCCTCCTTACAACCTGCTCATGAAAGAAAGGAACAGAGAGGCAGGTACTTGCTCGTGGCTACTTCCTTCCCTCCCATATGTTGGACCAAGACCCCTCCCTGTCATCTGGTACTGCCTAGACGTCGAGAGAGTTGGAGATGAGGCATGCCAGTGAAAGCTGTCGGAGCTTTCCTGGTTTGGTTTTGTCTGCTTAGCATAACATGTAAGACTGAGTTCTGGTGGCAGGGACCTAGTCCTTGGGGCTATAGCACTAGTGAGGGGAGGTCAACTGCTCTGGGCCTTGGCTAAGAGCAAGCCCTGCTCCAGAGATATGGTGCCAAGGGCTTATCAATTTTGATACTAATTTGCTTTGCTGACCAAATACCTGGTATCAAAAGATGGGAAGGCAAAGACTGGAAGCAGTGTTGTGACCATGGGGTCCAGCCCCAAACTATGAAGAAAACACAAAGTGTATAAATCTGAGTAAGTATATATTTACACACCTTTTTAAATAGGTTGTTATCAAAGATTTAATCAATGGGTAATATGCTCCTCGTGGCTGGGAAGCATCAGTTGCCATATATTAAAAACAAAGAAAAGAGGTGTCTGGGTGGCTTCCTCCAAGAAGTGTCCCTTCTTTTCAGGTCATGATCCCAGGGTCCTGGGATGAAGCCCCACATCAGGCTCTCTGCACAGTGGGAAACCTGCTTCTCCTTTTCCCTCTGCCCTGCTTATAGTTCCTCTTCCTGTCTCTCTGTCTGTCAAATAAATAAAATATTTAAAAAAAAAAAACAAGAAAGAAACAAAATGTTTTAAAAGGCCTTTTTTTTTTTAATTTTCTAGGGGTGCCTGGATGACTTAGTTGTTTAAGCAGATGTTTGCCTTTGGCTGAGGTCATGATTCCAGTGTACAGGGATCCAGCCCTGCATGGGACTACTTGCACCCCAAGGAGCTTGCTTCTTCCTCTCCCTTTGCACATGATTCCCCCTGTTTGTGTGCTTCTTCTCTCTCTCTCTCTCTCTCTTGCTGTCAATAAATAAAATAAAATCTTTTACTAAATAAATAAAAAAATAAATAAATTTCTAAACCTACTTTCAGTTTAGGTCCCTTAACAAAAATTGCTACTGCTTCATTAAAAAAAAAAAAAAAGGATAATTTAGAAAGATGCTTCCAGAGTTAAAAAGCTGTTTTGTTTCTTTGTCAGGATTCAATATAGAAGTGCTTTAAAAAGTAAAAGAAAAAATATGCTATATTAACTCTAATCACACTATAACTTTGGTGGTTATATCAAGATAATGAAAAGTGATTTTAAAGCAAATTTCATTATCAGACATAAAGATCAAGTCAAAATTACAGAAGAGTAAAAGGATGAATTCATCAGGGAGTATAATAATTCTTTTTTTTTTTTAAAGATTTTATTTATTTATTTGACAGAGAGAGATCACAAGTAGGCAGAGAGGCAGGCAGAGACAGAGAGAGGAGGAAGCAGGCTCCCTGCTGAGCAGAGAGCCCGATGCGGGACTCGATCCCAGGACCCTGAGATCATGACCTGAGCCTAAGGCAGCGGCCTAACCCACTGAGCCACCCAGGCGCCCCGGGAGTATAATAATTCTTGAATTTTAATACGTAACAACAGATTTGGGGATATATAGGGAAAAACTAAGAACAAAAATCATAACTTCTACCTTGGACGACAAATGGAAAATAATTTCAACACCCTTATTTTAAGATTACATAGACAAATGGTCATCATATTGGTAAGATATGTAAGACTTGAACAAAATGATCAACTAACTAGATATGCTTGATATTACATTACAGTAACTGAACTAACTGAGGTCAGTCTTTGGTGAATCACAGAAACAGGTGGAGTTGTCAAACAAAGGAATCTTTGTTTACAACATACAAGGAGTTCACAGGGAATAAGTTCCAAAGCCTTGACTGTTTGAACAGGAGAGAGATTTTTATTTAGTATTTAAGATGAATACTCAGAAGGGAGAGTTTTATTATCCCGTGTATGGTTGGTCATAAGGTTGTGGATGCATGCACATCCACATATGTATTTGTGCAATATGTATTGCATGTTCACCTGAATGAAGCTTGTATTCCACCGAGGGCAGAAACTTCAACGTTAGAATAAAGCAGAGGTAACTGTTGGACAAGGGAAAGGAACTCTGCAGGCTTCAAGAGCAGATAGAAACTAGATGGGGTCTTGGGCTCATTTTCTGGGACAAGGAATGAAAGGCCTTGATTGCTTTTGAAATAGCACTAGGAGTTTTACCACTGATTTATTGTCTCAATAGCTTAGGCTATTTCCTGCTCTGGTGGTGACTGTTAGTTTTCCCATTGCCTTGTTCCCTCAAAATCCTTAGGAGTGAGGTTTTTGCATTTCTTTGTAAGAACCTCCCAGGAATTTTTGGAAGAAGTGTGCTTGGGCAAGTACACAGGTGGGGTATAGATCATTGAAAATAGCTGGGGACAAAAAATGACTTTTCTTATGTCAGGAAAACTATATCTCTTCTTTAATTTTCTAGGAACCTCTAACTCTTTCTGCTGATGTTACCAGCAGGCATCTGAGATATTACTGATTGTTCTCTTGAACCTAAGGAAAAGGAAATGTAGAAAGCAAAAGACAAAACTTTAAAATCTATCCTGCAACTCATCAATTCACTGCAGCCACCTCTCTGTCTTTCCCTTTCTCTTTTTCTCTCTTTCTCTTTCTCTCTCACTTTCTCTCTCACATACGCACAACACACGCAAATCGACTTAAAGCAATTTTTAATTTTCCCTATTCCATTTTAATATACTTGAGGCATGATCATTTTCTTAGTAAATACAAGAAAAAAAAATCTAGGATTCCATCATTCTGTGTGATTAAAGTATTGAGGAATTTACTTCCAATAGCACTTATAAAAACATATTTTATTTAAGGAATATTATATAATCAGGTGCCTGCATTTTTCTTATTCTCTAACTAGTGTTATTTGGCAATTAATATTTTGTCAATCAATATTCCCCTATACCTGAATGTGTGGGCAGTGAGAGATGAGTTAGAGGCAAGGATGGTGAACACTCCCAACAACTGCAGACTACATATATCTTAAGCCATGATTTTCTTTGCAAAGGTCAACATTGATAATGTTCTAGTCATACCTCCGTGTACCAGGAAAGAAGTAGCATATTTCTTGAAAGACACAGCTATCAAAGCTCCATTGAGAAACCATAAAGATGGAGAAGGGATTTGCAAATTAAATATCTGATAATGGACATCTACTCTGATTATTTAAAAATGAATAAAAATAAAAAACCTTACTAATAACCAAACAGAGTATCCAATTTTACATGTGAAGGAAATAATGGAAGAGACATGTCACCAAAAGTATATGGATGGCTTATAAGCACATGGCCAATTTCTCAACATTTAAACATTAAAGAAATACAAATTAAAATCATAATGAGACATGCTTACATATCTATTAGAATGGCTAAAATTATAAAGGCTAATTGTACTTGGTCTGAGCTAGATTGAGAAGCAACAAAAAATCTAAACTGTTGTTGGCATATATCATGATACAACCACTTTGGAAAATAGTTTCAAAAATTTTTAAATGAAAAATATGTTGCAGTTACACAAATAGCCATTTTATTCTAGGCATTTAACCAAGAAAAACAAACCCTATGTTCATACAAGGACTTGTATGTGAATTTCATATCAGCTTTATTTTTAAGAATTGAAAACAGTGGAAATGTTCATCAATGTCCATCAATAGAGCAAAGACAATTGGAGATTCTCAAAGTAATGATGCTGAGAAAAGAAAAGCCAGGCAATGAATAGTATATACTGTGTGATTCCATGACTACAAAAAATCTAGAAAATACAAATTTATATATAGTCACAGTCATCAAATATATGGTGTGATTTTAGTGCCTTCTTCTGTGCTCCCATAGCTTCCTACACTTGTATCTCCGAGCATTTGTTACACCATGTGAAAATATGAACTCTTTCTCTTTATTCTGTCTTACTAGAATAAGAATCCTTGAAAGTTTATGGACAATTGAACTCTCAGTTATTAGCAGAAATTCTATCACACAGTAAGTTTCCAAATATAAAAGCCAGAGTTTTACAATGACTTCGAAGCTTTTACATGATCTAGCCACTCATTTAACCTCTGTGACCTCTTTCCCTGCTACTCTTCAGTCACTCACAGTGGCCTCCTTGCTATTCCTCAGATATGCCAGGCATGATCCAACCTTATGGCCTTCAAGATAGCCAATTCCTTTGTCTGGAGTGACCTTATTGCTGATAGTTCTGCGCAAATTCATCACCTTTCCATACATTTGTTCAATTGTCAGCTTCATTGTAAGTACCCTGATCTTTCTATTAAAAGATTTAACTCCCCATCCCCTGCCTAGCAACCTTGATTTTTCTCACCCTGATCGAATTTTTCTTTTTCCCCATTGTACTCTTCCTTTTTGAATGCACTATGCCATTTTTATTAAGGTTTATAGCTTTGAATTGTCTCACCCATTAAAATAAAAGTTCTACAAAGCCAATTATTTCATTTACCAGTGTAGTCTGAAGTAATATCTGCCATATAATAGTTCAGTAGACAACTGGTAAATTTCAAAATAAATTAATGTTGAGAGTATACTGAATTTCATAAGTCATTTCAATATTTTTTTCCAAAAAATAAACTACATAAAACATACTTTAAATTTACTTTCAAAATATTTTATAGCATATAATGGACAATATACATAAGCCTAAAGAAACAATCCTATAATTAACCATTTCATACCTACTTAAAAACTGCATAATACCACACTCTTAGATCCTCTTTGAATGCTCTAAAATAACCCTTCAAATGAAATACATTTTAAAAACTCACAGATTTTTTGGCAAATAATTTAATAAAATAAAAGTTTCATTCATCTATGTAGATCAAAATAAATGTTTTTAATAAGCATGAAATTATAACTCTGAAGTGTGCTAAAATGAAACCACCTGCTAAGGGTGAGAGAACAAAAATAAACATCCTTTTTCCAAATAAGAGGAATTTATTACCTTTGAATCAAAGCATGTGGATTTGTTTTAACTGGCAATAAAGCAATATGGAGACACAAACCATAGAAAGTCATATTTTAGATTTCTAAAAGAATTCTAGGGGAAGAGTATACATTTTTTAATTGCTACATAATGCTACATAATGACAAGATGACAGGTTGTGGCAAATAGCATTTTAAAAGCTCTACTCATAATGGAACGGAAGATGTCATTTCCCTATAATTTTATATATGTCTTTAATTTACTATATTTGGATACAACATATTACCAAACAGATGTTCATCAAAGACTAAATCATTTTTAATGGAACATAATAATTTGAACCTACATCTATTAATCATTTTTTTCGGTCTAACATTTATAGTCTCGCTAAACATTTTATCAGTTGTTGACAAAATTCAAAATAAATAGGATAAAAAGTCGTGTTTGGAAAAGTAGATTTCTTTTCAAATTGGCATTTAAATGAAAATATTTGCTGATATTTTTAAAACTTTAAATGTAATTTTATATATATCTGACCTATCAGATGATATAAAATTTTTGGAGAAAATATGACATATTTTTTGATCTTGGCTGAAGGTATTAATAAAGAGCAACTGTTTGTATTATTTGTATTGTGATATCTTAGTTAATAAACATGAATAACTGGTATAAAATATGTTTTTTTAAAAATTTTATTTATTTACTTGACAGAGATCATAGGAAGGCAGAGAGGCAGCCAGAGAGAGAGGAATGGAAGCATGCTCCCAGCTGAGAAGAGAGCCCACTGTGGGACTCAATCCCAGGAACCTGGAATCATGACCTGAGCCGAAGGCAGAGATTTTAACCCACTGAGCCACCCAGGCGCCCTAAAATATGTTTTTTTTTTTAATATAGAAGTATAGTTCTTGCCAAAATATGGAACTAGCTGGAACTGAATGCCTCCTTCAAAGTCAGCTCTGGAGAAATTATGCAAGTGTAATATGGAACTATTTCAGATATTAACCAAAAACAAAGAAATGATGATAAACGCCTTAAAATACTCAAAGTTGCCCTTGACTGGTATGTTTCAAGCTCTATTCCTGGTTTGAAGACAGGTTTTAACAGGCCTGTCACTGTAGAAATCCGCTGGATGTTTAGAGGCTATCAGAACTGTACAAAACCTTGAAGGGGTAAAGACTTGAAAATTCTTTAGAGAGATTAGCTCCCTAAGGCATTATTCCTCCACACATTTTCCTCCAATCAATTAAGACTGATGGATGAGGGGCACCTGAGTGGCTCTCTCATCACGTGGGTGGTGGGTTAAGCCTCTGCCTTCATCTCAAGTCATGGTCTCTGGGTCCTGGCATCCAGCCCCACATCGGGCACTGCTCAAAAGGAAGCCTGCTTCCCTCCCTGCTTGCCTGCCTCTCTGCTTACTTGTGATCTCTCTCTCTTGCTCGCTTTCTCTCTCTCTGTGTCCAAAAAATAAATAAAATCTTTTAAAAAAGGCTGATGGATGATAAATTATGAAAACTGCTCCCTCCAAATGATGCTTCTTCATAAGGATTTAAGAATTTAAAATTGAAACTTGACCGTAGGATTTATCTTATAGAATAACATCAAGTGAAGGCAGTTATTATTAGTTCTGAAGTATTTGTGATTCTGAATTCTTGGCCTCATTAGTAAATTTATTTTTAAATTCTCCCATGGAGTGGTGATTGGCCTTCAGTCTTTCATTGATATACATCATTGGGTCAAATGAGATGTGTGTGCCCAGAACTATATATAATCTTTTTTGTATTTCACTGGAGATGGCATTTCTGAGTTTTGTTCAATTGAATTTGGACAGATGTTTTAATAGTCACTTCTAGAGTTGGCCCTGGAGAATATCTTCCTTTTTTTCTCTTCCCGATTCTCTGAAAAACCCTGACTAATTCACATTATCACAGTAATATCATAATTCAAGTTTTTCCAAACACTATAGCTGCAAAATAGAAGGAAGCTACTCAGAATGGAATACTATTGTGAATGATTGAGAAAGAAAACATTATTATAATTAAGCTACCAGGTTTCAATGTATTTTATTGTTGCTTAGAAAATCCTAGCATACCCAGACTTTACAGAGATTTGATGATCCTAAGAAGAGCTGAACTCATGGACCAAAATAACTATGCACATAAAAAGTACAATTACTTACCTAAAAAATATGATGTGGTTAACTTTATATGCCAATCCAAGTGTTATGGGAACAGGAATTAAAAAAATAGCTTAGGGGCGCCTAGGTGGCTCAGTGGATTAAGCCACTGCCTTCAGCTCAGGTCATAATCTCAGGGTCCTGGGATCAAGTCCTGCATCAGGCTCTCTGCTCAGCAGGGAGTCTGCTTCCCTCTCTTTCTCTCTGCCTGCCCTCTGTCTACTTGTGATCTCTCTCTGTCAAATAAATAAATAAATAAAATCTTAAAAAAAAAAAGAATGACTGTACTTTTAAAAAATAGCTTAAAAGGAGCGCCTGGGTGGCTCAGTGGGTTAAGCCGCTGCCTTCCGTTCAGGTCATGATCTCAGGGTCCTGGGATCAAGCCCCACATCAGGCTTTCTGCTCAGCAGGTAGCCTGCTTCTCTTCCTCTCTCTCTGCCCACCTCTCTGCCTACTTGTGATCTCTCACTGTCAAATAAATAAATAAAATATTTTTAAAAATAGCTTAAAAGTATATGATAAAATAATGATATACATATACAAGGAAAAGAAAGATACTATACTGTGAATATAAATTAAGTGAAAATTGTTGAAATAAAGAATACAATAAATGGAGACTAAGATGAATATAGCTGTAAAATGAATAAATGAGTTGGGAAAAACAAACAAACAAATTAATGACTTCTGCCCAAATACAGCAGAAGAGAAAAAAAAATAAAGAAAATATTTAAATAAGTACTGAGATAAATTTTGGAGAATTAAAGAAAGATAAAAGATACCAGACTTAAAATGATGCCAAACACAAGATATCAGAAACAAAACAAAACAAAACAAAAACTACACACACTAAAAACCACTCGTATACATTATGGTGAGTTTTAAGAATATCAAAAACAGAGAAGAGCATAAATGATGCCCAAGAGAAGAACAGATCATCTAAAATGTACAAGAATAATACTGACAGCACAATTCTCAATAGTAATAGCATATAAAGAGACAGCTGGGAGTTTTTATAGATGGAAAAGATATTTGAAACTAGGTATTATACATCAATCCAAATTATTGATTAAATTTGAGAGCACAGTAAAAATACAATGAAGCATGTTAGGTCTTAGAACATTTATCACACAGAGACACACATTTTGGAAAACTTCCTTGGAAGACAGCTCAATTTAGATCGAGAAAACAGAATTATGTACTCAAAGGCACATTTTGAAGGAAGGATTGAATATAGTCTGCACTGCAAATATTCTTTAATCGTATGTTCTGAATATCCTAAATTTAAGAAGTATTTGTTCAAATATTTACCTTTAAATAAATCCTAGGAGACTTTTTCTTGGATTCTGGAAAATCAGTCCATTTGGATACAAATCTTTTTGTCACTGATGGAAATTTTGATAGCCCTTAACTGTGGAATGCCTAATGTATTGTTACAGCAATTGTGATTTGCCAATACATGGGTGATGTGTGTGTGTTGTGTGTGTTTATTTTTATTTTTGATGGTTTAACTCTTCTATGAGATTTTTAAGTAGACATGATTTTAATAAATTATGATTTGTTGAAATTTATCTGAGGTTATATATAATAAAATGAAATTTGTGTGAACTAAAGAAGTGCATCTCCATTTTTTTTTGTTTTAAGAGTAGACTGGTCTTTAAAAATTGTCCAAAGAAGTACATTATATTCATTATTAAATTTGATAATATACTATAAAGTATTTATGGTCATATTGGACCATATCAAATTCTACTATTAATTCATATTCATAATTACCATAAGAGGAAAAAGGGATATTTTTCAAAATAAAAATTAGCGTATTTTTCAGAATATGATATAGTGTTATTCACTGAACTGAGGGAACAAATGTCAAAGTCTAACACAGTTTACAGAATGTTTTAACATAAATTGAAATTTAAATCTGACCAAATTTCACAGTTTTAAGTAAAATGATAGCACTTTATATCCTTGAAAAGTGGTAAGTGACCCAAAACATGGCTTAGAAAAACAAATTTAACACTACACTAGTCTGAGATGGTTAAGTTATGGTACAACTTGCCATTGTGTATCATCAAATGGTATATTTTTTTCTTTTGGGCTTGTCATTATATTTTATTTTAGCCATTCTGGTAAGTGTGTAGTGATATCTCAGTGTCATTTTTTTTTTAAAGATTTTATTTGTTTATTTGACAGAGAGAAATCACAAGTAGATGGAGAGGCAGGCAGAGAGAGAGGGGGGGAAGCAGGCTCCCTGCTGAGCAGAGAGCCCAATGTGGGACTCGATCCCAGGACCCTGAGATCATGACCTGAGCCGAAGGCAGCGGCTTAACCCACTGAGCCACCCAGGCGCCCTCTCAGTGTCATTTTAATTGCATTTCCTTGATGTCTAATTGTGTCAAAATATATTACTTTGATGTTTAATGCTCTGAGCTTTCTCAGTTCAGGACCATGAAGCCACTTAGGAAAAATACAGTTGCAGAGGCACTCATAGACCAACTCTTATTTCGAAATAAGAAGAAACATTACTACCCATTCCAACAAAAAATAGATTTGTTATGCAGCAGGGATTTTATAAATTACCTGACACAACTTATATAGTAAGATGAAATGGGACAGGCGGCTTCTTGCAGCTATATACAACATCATTTTAATTTCAATTTTCAGTATAATTTTTCCAAGGTATACACAGAATATATATTTAATGTAAATTGTGAACATTTTAAACTCTGTATATGGAAATTAATCAATTTTAAGCTTATAACAATCAAAATTAACGGAAGTTTATTTTAAATTAGTTAGCTTTCTCTGCATTGCAAGACAGAATAATCAAGAATTGGTAAGAAAAAAGTAATCTCTGTAAAATTACCGGGGGTGCATTATAAAGTGTTCGGTAACTGATCAAACTCACAATTTGGATTGAATGGCAAGTGATTTTTAAAATCTGGAACTCATTGTCAATTTTTTTTTCTTCATTGTGTCTTAATAATTTACTGTGTTCATTTGCATGGAAGTGAAGAAAAATGCATGACATTTCATCTCAACACTAACACCTTTAACTGGCAACTCTAAATGTACTTTACAGCAGTGTAACAAAGTAAAGATCAATGATGTTTCATGAAATATCTGTTATAATTCTCAAGGAGATAGGGAGTTTGTGCAAAAATGCAAATCACTTTGCGACTAAACACATTGTTTATTTCAGCTAATTTTAAGAAAATATGCTGAGAATCTCTCAAAAAAGGAAGCAATGATTTAGGTTTGCCTTCAAAATCCTTATCTAATCCTGAACCAACAGCACATAGTTCAAAGAGCAACTAATTTGAGTAGCTCCAATTTACACATTTCCTAACAATGCTTAATTTAGTGGAATTTCTGTACAATTATGTTAATTTGATGTAATGAAAGACAAAAGTTCAAAAAGATCATCCTTAATTTATATAGATGCCAAACTCTGCATTTTCTGAATGACGCCCAGGAACGTATTTTCAAAAACAAACAAACAATGCCAGAACCACTATTAGGTCATCTCTAGGCAGAAAGTGACTCAGAGCTTACATTACTCTCTCCCTGAAAGTATACTGTAGGCACTGAAACTACTACCCTGAGTCTGTGCTATCAAATTCCTTAAGTTAGAAAGTTTTAAAACCCGTCTGTGTGGGAGTATTTCATTTACAGATAGAGATTTGGTTGTTTATACATTTTCATACTTGATTTTTAGGGTGTAATAACTATGTTTTAAAATTCATGGTGGTTTTGAATACTGTTGGATAATTGAGCTAAAATGGTATATCCATTCCTCCTAAGAAACAGAAATTATAGAAAGGTAGTGCTTTTCAAATCTGACATCTTTGAGTCATTGCAGTTTCATATAAATGCAATAGGAAAAGTGTCATTCATGTTTATGATATTTTCTATAAATAAATTAGAATGTACTGGAGGCCTGATATAAAGTGGGATGCCTAAACTTCAGTAAGATCTTGTTTTCAATTCAAAATAAATTTTATTTTTTATTTTTTTATAATGTCCCTCAATTTCAGATAAGCACCCCCATAATGTCCACTCCGGTTTTTTTAAGATTTTATTTATTTTATTTGACAGATAGAGATCACAAGTAGGCAGAGAGGCAGGCAGAGAGAGAGGGAAGAGGAAGCAGGCTCCCTGCTAGGCAGAGAGCCCGATGCGGGGCTCGATCCCAGGACCCTGGGATCATGACCTGAGCCAAAGGCAGAGGCTTTAACCCACTGAGCCACCCAGGCGCCCCCAAAATAAATTTTAAATTGAATTATGCACCTCTAAGTTCAGAGACAATAAACATCAACCAACACAATTAATAAGTTCTATTTCTTGAAATTTCGGGAACATTGATAGTCTCATCTCCTGGAAGAACAACAGCTAAAATTTTAGGTCATGGATTCCTGCTAAAATATCACTTTCCCAAAGAAAATTAATGTTAGGAATTTTCATTGATTGTTATTGATCATGAAGAATATAACAACCACGATAAAAAGAGTAGGAAAAACATGATATCTCATCTGTAAGGATATGTGGAAAGTAGGAAATGCTAATAAAAATAACTACCATTATTTCCTAAGTTAACATAATACAACAGAACAAAAATATTTCAAAACAATGTTTTCTTTTTTTTTTAAATTTTATTTATTTATTTGACAGAGAGAGATCACAAGTAGGCAGAGAGGCAGGCAGAGAGAGAGGAAGAAGCAGGCACCCTGCTGAGCAGAGAGCCCAATGTGGGACTCAATCCCAGGACTCTGAGATTATGACCTGAGCCGAAGGCAGCGGCTTAACCCACTGAGCCACCCAGGCGCCCCCATAACAATATTTTCTAGGCTCATTCTGATAACTCTTTTCTACATTCAAATTTAAAGGTTGAGGCATGTGATATATATTACACAAAAAACATCCCAAGGCATTCGTTAAAAAAAAAAAAAAACTCTTAATAAAGAACAAATCCAAAGGAATTTCTTTTCTAATTTAATTAACAAATTATGAATTGACTTACCTATTTTATCACAGTGTATCAAGCACCAATAATATTTTTTAATCGTCACACCTGATGCAATAGTTACCATCTTTCAAACATACTGATCACGAACAAGCAAATAAACAAGAGCACCGTAGCTTAAGATCTACCTGCATAAATATAGGCTACTTCAGACAATCTCTTCACCACAACATAGCAATGAATAGAAATCATACATGCTCTGTATGGACATACAGATGAGATAGAATGGGATGATGTTAATATATGCAGAATCTTTATTAATTACATTGTAAACCATAATATGGAAAAACAGAATACAATTTTAGAAATACCCAGGTCACCATCATTGTTTTATTTTTATATGTGTAGATAAGGAGTTTAATAAACAATCCATGACTATTCAACTCCTTATATTTTGAAAATTTTAGCAAAAGTAACAAACCTAGCACCTAGAAAATTGTACCTATCTACAACATACAGCTTTGCCAGCATGGTAGAGGAAAAGCAAAACAAAATAAGTAAGAAAAGTTTAACATTTCACAAGAGTTTTACTTTTATTTTTTTATTTTTTAATTTTTATTTTTCATTTATTATTTACTTCTATTTTCTACTTTATTTTAATGAAAATGTCATGACCATAACATAAGAGCAGAATTAAACCAACATGAGAAATTATTTTTTCATAAGTTAAAATAAACTAGCTTGGTGATTAATTCAAAATTATATTACAAACTTCAGTGTTCTTGCAGTAAGTATCACTGCATAAACAAATCAGTCAGGAGTCATAAACTAATGATGATTCTAAATGTTATTTAGAGAGACATTCTGTTCTTAATATATTTCAAATATTCTACACAAGACAAAGTGGATCCAAGTAATCTGTAGGCAAAATAAGATTTTAGAGAAGTATATATTTCCAACAGTATTTATAAAATATTACCTTTATGTAAGGCATCATCCTGGACTTTGTGGAAAACACACAAAGGAGTAAGAAGTGGCCCTTCAAGAAACATATACAATATCAAGGTTTAACATGAAGCAGCATGTCTTCTCTAATTAAAAAAAAAAAAAACCTTGTACCAACTGACTTTACTGAAACTTTATATTTATTGCTCTCAATTTAGGTCATAGTGTCCTTCTGCATGCAGGCTGCTATAACGGACATGATATAGACTTAATAGCTTATAAAGAACAGGAATTTATTTCTCACAGTTCTAGAACGGAGAAGTTCAAGATTAAGGAATGGGCAGATCCAGGGAGAGCCCACTTCCTCATAGATGGCTATCTTCTCACTGTAAACGTACATGATGAATGAAGCAAGAGAACTCTCTGGGGTCTCCTTTAAAAGGACTGTAATCCCACTTATGACCTAATCACCTCCCAAAGGCCCCTATGTTTTAATACTAGCACTTACAGAGTTAGATTTCATAATATGATTTTGGGAGACATAAACATTCACACCATAGTATATATAAACAAAAAAAGACACAAAAACAACAAACAAAAAAATTATTTTAACTACCTATTATTTTCAACTACATAAACTTTTAATTTGTTTCTATATAATATTAAATAACTCATTTGAGTGATTCACTTATATCCAATGCATCTGAGTGCAATTAAATTTGCTTACCCAGCATATCCAGAAGCATATTTCTTCAGACTATCCCATTCCCCACCTTACAGGATTTACCACAATTAGAAGACATGGGATAGAGGATAGATAGATAGATGTATACATAAACACACTTGTACATACCCATATGCATATTTTTTCCTGTTAATGATACTCATGCAAATAAAATTTAAGCTCAAGGAAACCTGTCTTGTGTGTTACTTAATATCCAGTTTTTAGTCAACATCCAAAAACAAATAATCCAATAAAACCATGGATAGAAGACATGAACAAGTGTTTCCCCAAAGCACACATTCAAATGTTCAGTAGATACATGAAAAGATGTCCATCATCATGTATCATCAGGAAATTGCAAAGCAAAACTAGAAAGAGATACCACCTCACACCTGTCAGAATGGCTAAAATTAACACTACAAGAAACAAAAGGTGTTGGAGAGGATGTGAAAAAGTAACACTTGTGGGGGCTGCCTGGGTGGCTCAGTAAGTTAAGCCTCTGCCTTCAGCTCAGGCCATGATCTCAGGGTCCTGGGATCAAGTCCCACATCGGGCTCTCTGCCAGGCATGGAGCCTGCTCCCTCCTCTCTCTCTCTCTACTTGTGATCTCTCTCTGTCAAATGAATAAAATCTTAAAAAAAAAAAAGAAAAAGTAACAATTGTGAACTGTTGGTGGTGATGCAAACTGATACAGCCATATTTGAAAACAGTATGGAATTTCCATAAAATTTAAAAATAGAAGTCCTTTTTGATCCAACAAACCTGTTGGTGTGTATTTACCCAATGAATATAAGAAAACTTATTCAAAGGGATGCTAGCACCCCTATATTTATAGCAGCATTATTTATAAAGCTAAGATATGGAAAGCGCCCAAGTATCCATCAATTGATGAATAAATAAAGAATAAGTGGTATGTATATACAATGGAATATTATTCTGCCATAAAAAAGACTGAAATCTTGCCATTTGCAATAACATGGTTGGAACTAGACAGTATAATGCTAAAAGTGAAATAAGTCAGTCAGAGAAAGACAAATACCTTTACTCATATATGGAATAAAAGAAACAAAACAAACAAGCAAAGGGGAAATAATAAGACATAGAAAGAGAAACAAAGCAAAAAACAGACATTTCATTACGGAGAACAAACTGATGGTTACTTGACGGGATCTGAAAGGAGTGATGGATTAAATAAGTGATGGGGGTTAATTAGAGCACTTGTCATGATGAGCACTGAGTGCTATATGTTATATTGTACACATGAATCTAATACAACCATATATGTTAACTAACTGGATTTCAAATGAACATTTTTTAAAATCCCAGTTTTTAGCTCACATTCTGGCTTACAAAAGGGATTTAGTCAGGAATTTGGAGATTAGTTAATGAACAAAAAAGGGGTGAACAGGCAGTTGTTAGATAAAATTACTATCCTTTCTGGCATGATCTTATACCTTTTATCTAGAAGTATTTTTAGCACTTTAGACTCTTCCTATTTTATTTTGAATCATTAAACAAAAATTTCCTCAAAGGACCTTAGACTCCATCCAATTTGAGCAACAGTTTGAGAGAGGAAATGGTGTCCAGGAGGAAAAAAAAAAAAAGATGAAACTACTATTGTTTACTAGTGAATGCATAGTTCTTCCACAGAAGAAGCTCTAAATGGTCATGGCTCCAGCTTTATATGTGCTCAGTCATATGTTCAGAAGTAGGTAACACTATCAAAAAATATAAAGCATCTGAGATTATTTTCCCTTATTTGAAAGCTGGTGTATGAGTCTGCCGTAGTTTCTTGGGTGTTGATAGAAGACGCAGACTCATGGTTCAGAAATAATATAGTTTATTATTCACAGCAATAGAGGTAGCCAGAATATTAACATTATTTGTGTGTGTGTGTGTGTGTGTGTGTGTGTGTTTGTGTGTGTGTAGGTATGGGAGTTATATATCAGTTCTGAGCCTCAGTTCCCACAAGAAGAATCAAAAGAGAGGCAGATAATATTTGCAAACACAACAGGTTAAGTTAAAAAAAAAGATACTATTTCTGTCTTCCAAGTCTATTCAATACAACCATCTTCAAAGGATGGCCTAGAACAAATAATAAATGCAGAAATGTAAGCAACCAATTGAAAAGTGTCTCCCAAGAAACACACTTTGAGAGTCTTCATTTGACAAAAATACTATAGGATATTACATGGATCAGGTGCATTGAATACTGGAAGGTTAAAATTACAAGGGACCAAATATTTTTAAGCAGTTCTGGCATCCAGTAGAGTTCAAATAGGTTTTATAAGATTGAGGAAAGAAGCCATCAAAACCTGGGCCCAGGGGCACCTGTGTAGCTCAGTGGGTTAAGCCTCTGCCTTCGGCTCAGGCCATGATCTCAGAGCCCTGGGATCGAGCTCTGCATCAGGCTCTCAGGCTCTCTGTTCAGCAGGGAGCCTGCTTCCCCCCCCCCCCCGCTATTTGCTTACTTGTGGTCTCTGTCTGTCAAATAAATTAATAAAATCTTAAAACAAAACAAAACAAAAATCCTGGGCCCAATTTTCCCAAAAGTATGATTCTGATTCTAGTCTCTATGATGTTATCCCTTGAAGACAATGTCTCTAATTGAGTTGAATTAGTTTACTAAAGAGCATACCCCCATTTGTTGTAGGAGATGAACAATATGCAAGAGGCAAAATGCCACATGGAAGCCACCTTGTCTTCAGTGGAACATAGAATCAGTTCCTTTGGGATGAATTTGTTCCACATTTGACTTCCCACTTAAGGGAAAATAAGAGTGCCTTCTAATAGATTTTAAATAGGAAATGACAACGGAAGCTTATACAAGATTATAAAATGGGAAATTTCATTTAGATAAGCAATCATTTCAAAGTCATCTTCTTAATATTACAGACTCTTCACATAATCATAATTTTATTTTGGTATTATATGGTAATTTCAAATATAGTAAATATAAAGAATTTACCTCTGTAATTATAGCGAGTCTGGTCGTAGTTTAATGGCAACAAATCTTCAATTTAGAAGTATGGTCTACCAATTATTAATACATTTGGAAATGGTGTGTCATCTTCACTCCACTTGTCTCACTAAAACAGTGAGCCAAAAAAAGTAGGTCCAAGCTGTTTACTATGGTCAAAATGGGTTGCTTTTGCACTTGGTAAAGAAGCAGTCATATTTTGGAAGAAAAACTGAGGCTATTAATATTTTCAACTTATTTTCAGAAAAGGAAAGAAAGGATAATCTAACCTAAAGCCAAAATCTTACACAAGGTGGCTGGACAATGATCTTTTCCCAGATAAAGGGTTTTTCAACTTAGCCATGTTAGGAGGAAGAAGAGATGAGACATTGTGGACTTGACTAACGTTTGTACACTGTTCAAAAAGTTTTCAAAATAATGTGTATTATTTTTCTTCTTTTAGTTGAGACAAAAAAAAAAAAAAAACCAAAAAAAAAAACACTAATGAGCTTACTCTTAAAAGGAGGTAAACAAGAAACTAGCAAAGATTGAGTGTTAGGTATTGTCCCCCTCCTTTTTTTTTTTAAATTATGTTATGTTAGTTACCATACAATACATCATTAGTTTTTGAAGTAGTGTTCCATGATTCATTGTTTGTGTAAAACACCCAGTGCCCCATGCAATATGTGCCCTCCTTAATACCCATCACCAGGCTCACCCATCCCCACATCCTTCTCATCTTTAAAACCCTCAGTTTGTTTCTTGGAGTCCATAGTTTTTCATGTTTCATTTCCCCCTCCAATACCCCCACTTCATTTTTCCTTTCCTTCTCCTAATGTCCTCCATGCTATTCCTTAGGTTCCACAAATAAGTGAAACCATATGATGATTGACTTTCACTGCTTGACTTATTTCACTTAACATAATCTCCTACAGTCCCATCCATGTTGATGCAAAAGTTGGGTATTCATCCTTTCTGATGGCTGAGTGATATTCCATTGTATCCTTGGATCACATCTTCTTTATCCATTTGTCTGTTGTAGGGGATCTTGACTCTTTCAACAGAATGGCTATAGTGGACATTGCTGCTATGAACACTGGGGTGCATATGGCCCTTCTTTCCAGTAAAATAGAGCTAGCCTATGACCCAGCGATTGCACTACTGAGTATTGACCTCAAAGATACAGATGCAGTGAAAAGAATTAGGTATTGTTAAAGCACAAATGCAGGGGATAGAAGTTATGGTACAGAAGAGGGAAGGGCAACCATATGGCAGAGTAGAATAAAGTAGCTCAGGAAGAAATTAGTCATATCCAGATATTGTAAGGCATGTGGGGTTGGCAGGGATAGCATGAGAAATCATAAGAGAATAGAGAGAAAATGGACCAGGCAGGAGAGGTTTATAACATTTTAACATCTAAGGTAAGCATATGCAAAGCAGAATAGGGAAAGAAATAAAAGTTTTTATAAGACTCAATACATAAGGAATAACGTGGAGGACACTGGGAGATGGAGAGAAGTGTGCTGGGGGAAATCGGAGGGAGAGACAAACCATGAGAGACTGTGGACTCTGAGAAACAAACTGAGGGTCTTGAAGAGGAGGGTGGCAGGTGGTTGGGTGAGCCCAGTGGTGGGTATTAAGGAGGGAATTTATTACATGAAGCACTGGGTGTGGTGCATAAACAATGAATTTTGGATCCCTGAAAATAAACTAAAAGAAAAAAAAGACTGACTACAGACATGGACCTCAGTGTAACACAGATATGGAACTCACTGTAATACCAGCCACTTCCCACCGACACACACAGACTATGATAATAATAAATAATAATGCAATTAAGAAAATTGCCTGCCAAATAATTTTTCCTCTTTTTTATTTTTATGATTATTATTTTTATTTTATTTTTAAAGTTTTTATTTAAATTGTAGTTAGTTAAAATAAGGTTAATATTACTTTCAGGTGTACAATATAGTGATCAACACTGCCATACAATGGCTTAAATAAAAAAATGAAAAAAAAATTTTTAAAGATTTTATTTTTAAATAAAACCTCTACACCCAAGGTGGATTTCAAACGTACAACCCCACGATCAAGATTTACATATTTTACTGACTGTTCCAGACAGGCACCCCAACAAATAAAAATTTTATAAAATTGTTGAGTTTGTGGGAGTCTCATTTGCTTAGTCAGTTAAGTGTCTGCCTTTGGCTCAGATCAGGATCTCAAGAGTCCTGGCATCGAGCCCCATATTGCTCATGCTCTCTCTCTCTCTCTCTCTCTGGCTTTTGCTCTTAAATAAATAAATAAAATATTTTTTTAAAAATTGTTGAGTTTGTTTAACTAGTTTTAAACTAGTAGACAGAGATGAAGATAAAGTATGATGTAATGGCACGGAAAAATACAACTTACACGTTTTAAAAAAAAAATGTGCAATGCAAGTTACCTCACTTCTTTTATCACCACACTGGGACTTTCCCTACTGAGTTGTTGTAATGTAAGGACCTATTTTATATTTTTATATTTTAGCAAGAGGCTTTCATTGAGGTTAACCCTTAAACTGTCCTTGTTCCCCTTCCCCCAGGGGATTCACTTAAAAACAAGTCCTGGAAATCAGCTCCAGGTAACAAAGCCCATATACAAGGGTGGGTCAGGCCAGGTGGAGACATCAATCAGCGGGAGGGGGGCGGTGTTTGCATATTGTCTCCCTAGATACTAAGGAGTATGCCCCACTCCTCCGCCCTTTGGGAACCTTTTTTGCACCAATCCTAATCAAGGTGTAATAGGCTGTGTCAAATGTGTATACTAGGGTAAATTGAACCTCAATTGGTCACCTAGCCTCACTGTGGAGTTTCCTGTGTGTGTTAAAATCTCATTGGTCACCTGTGCGTGGCCAGGCCTGACTGCATGGCCTTTGCCCTTAAAAGCTAGACTGTGAAACAGCAAAGGGTTGCCTTCTCTCATAAGAGGTGTGGCCCCGAACGTTTGGTTAGATTCTTGATGCTTCGCATGAAATAAAGCTTTGCTTGACCTTTGCTTTACATCAGTCTCGCTCCTTTAATCATAGACCCATTATTGGGGCATAACAGTATTAATCTTAAAGTTATAAGTCCACAATGCATCCATCATCCATTCTACCCCTTAACATTCCCCTTTGGACAGACCCATGATCTAGAACAAGCCTTATTTTATAGTGCCTTGTAGGAGATTTTGGCTGCTGCCTAAATTGCCTACTTTCCTCTCACCATTACCACGGAAATTGGGTCCACTGAAACAAAGGGGTAGTGTAAGAAATTAAGACTTCCATAAATCTCTTTAAATAATAAAGTATAAGATAGTGATACCTTTTTTTCTGCCACATAACCAATTCTTGCAAGAATAAGGTCATATAAAAGAATTTACAACACATGCTAGCATTATCCTACTGGACCCAGACCATTTGTATGTTTCTCTGTCTCTGAGAAATGTAGTTATTTACATGACTGAAACCTAAAAATTGTTTGATATGACCACTAATATCACCTACATTATTTTAAAGCCTGTTTAAAGCTTCTGTAATACATAGGCTTTGTAAACACTTATTAAGCATCTTGTATATATCAAACACTTTAAAAATCTCTGCTTAAAAAAAAAAAACTCTACCTCAATGGAACTTTGAGTCTGAAAAAGATACAGGCAATATACAAGGCAACAGATAGAATAATTACATATTTGATTATATACTCTGAGGATGTCACCTTAAATTGATATGAAAATGATCAGAAGGATCTGGATTTCTTGTCAAAATTTTTTGCCTTAAAAAGAAATTGATATTTAGGGAAAGTTGTTACTGAAAGAGGTCCTGTGTCAACCAAAAATGTTAAACCATGATCTCGCTAAATTTTCCCGTTGTGATCATTGCTTTGTTTAGCTGTCTTCTATTAAGACTGAATTTAGTAATTCAGTCTCAGATTTCAGTAAGTCTTTTTTTTAAAGATTTTATTTATTTATTAGAGAGAGAGAGGGAGGGGCAGAGGGAGAGGAAGAACCAGACTCCTTGCTGAGCAGGCAGCTGATGCAGGACTGGATCCTAGTACCCTGGCATCATGACCTAAGCTGAAGGAAGACACTTAACCAACTGAGCCACCCAGGCACTCTAGACTGTAAACTTCTTAAAGGTAAAAAAGTTTATTCTTCTAGTAGTTCCACAGACATTTCTAACATCCATAAGAAAGCATGTACTGATGTAAAATGCCAGCAAATCAAATTATTTAAAAAAGAAAGAAAGAAAGAAAAGATATATCTGGATAAAGAGAAAAACAGAAAATCTAATAATACATTGAATTATTAGAGCAAAGAGTGGAGGAAGAGAAAATAAATATGAAATAGAGATTTCCACTAAAAGAAAAAAATTGAATAAGGCAGGAGATTTAGAAAATTATTATGACAGACTTGAGAAAAAAATAAAATAGGAATTTTTAGAAAATAGCAATGAATGAAAAGGTAAATTGTTCCTACCTCTATAATATTAGCTGTTTGTTGTTGTTGTTGTTGCTAATTTACCTATTTAATCTAATAAACAAAGAAAGGTTTCATTTAGGGATAAGGTTTCTCTCTCTCTCTATATATTTTTTCCATTTAGGGATAAGGTATATATATATATACATAGATATATATGTATATATATATTTTTTAATTTTAATTGTTGGAAAATGTGTCACAGAATGTGTTTAAACTTTAAGATACAGATGCAACATGTAATGAACTGCATTGTTTGAACGTCTAATTTGTAAATGCTGTTAGAGGAAACTTGGTGGAAATGTTCTTATGTGCTTGTGTTTCTGGAACTAAGTATATTTATTAATAAGGAATAGTTTAAAATTATGAAATGACCAGGAGTGGACAATTTTCCTAATCCTATCAGCTCTTTGCAGCTCTTTTATTAGCCCCCTTCAGGAATATCAGCTTTTTTATCTAATTAAATTTTATATTAATGTGCTTTTGACTTTTGGCCTTTCTCTTCCTTCTGTTCTTTTTTTTCCCCTAAATTACATGTTTCTGTTTAACAGCTACTATCAATTCTTTGATATGAATTCTCAACATCAATTTACTAACTCCAGAGATGAAGGAGCATCAATATTTAGAAGCGAAGAATACAAAGCCTTGGGCATCTGGATGGCTCAGTCACTTAAGCATCTGCCTTCGACTCAGGTGGTGATCCCAGGGTTGTGGGATGGAACCCCAGGTTGAACTTTCTACTCAGCTGGGAGCCTACTTCTCCCTCTCCTTCTGCCTGCAGCTCCCTTTGCTTGCGTTCTCCCTCTCTTTGTCAAGTAAATAAAATAAAATAAAATAAAATAATGTAAATAATACATTTATTTATTTATTAAAATGCAATTATTACACAATACATAATGTATTGCATAATTATAATAATGATTAAATAATTTATTAAATATTTATATTAAATATATCAATTTAATTAAATAAATATTTTTAGAATTTAAAATATTTCACATTTAGATTATTAAATATTAAATCATTAATTTAATAAATAAATATCTAAACATAATTAAATAAAATAATTTATTTATTAAAATGAATAAAATAATGTTGTCATTATCTCAGCATGTATTTTTAAATAGTCTAAAAAAAATCTAATAAAGTCTAAATACATTGAGTTCAGATATTTATACAAGTTAACCCAGACACTGAACCCACAGTTTCAAAACTTTTGTTTTTATCTACTACTCAAAATACGATTTTAATGTATTTATTTGTAACTTTGACATAGCAAGGAAACTTGGAGGAAAAGGAGACATTTGCTTTTAATATTTGAAAATTATTTTGTTGATTTAAAAAAATAAAAACTTTAACACGTGAGCATTTCTTCTTAAATAACACTGTGAAGTTTCTGAGTTGCATTCTATTAAAAGTGCTGATAAAATGGCCTCAGTTACTCATTTAAATTATCAGCTGAATGGGTAACAAATGAAGTAGAGAGCTTTTTAATTATTTATGAATGTATTGCTTGTGGATGGAGTGCCACATAGAGTTACCTCTCTTTTTGGCTTTGTTTTGTGAGCAGCAGTGGAATCTATGAATGAGATTAAACATAAGGACATTCACAGAAATTCTTAATGAACTTCTGGGGAAGGGCAATAAGTGCAAGGAAAAACTGCAGCAAGACTAATTACAAATTTCAAGTGGTCATCGCTTAATTATAGAAGCTTTTAAGTTCAAGTAATATATCTTTTTCATGAGCCTATCATATTGTATTAATTACCACAAACTGCACTCTTGAACACTTATCTTTTCACATATTTCTTATTCTTAGTACTTAAAATTACCCTTATGATTGATAAGTAAATGGATTTTACTGACAATGCATTTATTTACATAAATAAATAATACTGTTTATATATATAAAAACAATTGAATATGTGTATGTGTTCAATGAATTTTTTTTCAAATTAACATCTTAATTCTACCACATTAGTTACAAATAGATATAGACTTTATAGATTCATCAAATATTTTATTCTCAAATTTATATGTCCTTTGTGAAGTAAATGAAACTGTATATATTAAATATAATCCTATCACATGTAACAGTTACTAGTGCATCCCAGGACATACATAGGTCAGGTCCTCCTCAAGGCATCACGGATAACTGGATTTAACTTTCTATCCTAGGAGTCTTCTGTATATTTCTGTGGCTTTTATACTACAATCAGGAGGAAGAATTCTTTTGCTAAAAGCTTCCAAATGACTATGTGAGTAGATTATTTGTAGACTAGTGATATAATATTATAGTTTAATATGTGAAGCATGATAAAATAAAATGCCATTGCCATATTTAATTTGTTCAGTAAAGCATTCATTTAGTTATCAAGCATTCATTTTCTTTTTTTAAAGATTTTATTTATTTATTTGACAGACAGAGATCACAAGTAGACAGAGAGGCAGGCAGAGAGAAAGGAAGGGAAGCAGGGTCCCTGCTGAGCAGAGAGCCTGATGTGGGGCTCTATCCCAGGACTCTGGGATCATGACCTGAGCAGAAGGCAGAGGCTTTAACACACTGAGCCACCCAAGAGCCCCAAGCATTCATTTTCTTTATACAGAAGAGATAGAACAATATTATATAGTAGAAAATACAGTAAATAATCTAGAAACCTTGATCATTTTGTTTTGGCAATTTTAGAACATAAAATTAGCTAAAGCTCAAGTGCAAGTTATATTTGTATCATAGGAGGAAAAGTTAATTAAAAGTTTGTTTATTACCATAGTTTAACACTTCAACGAAATGATAACGAGTCCAAAATCAATGAATATATGAAGTATACAATAAAAACAATAATCTTGAGTGTATGTGACTCACTGTAGGTATTGATAGGCTAGAAATCAAAGGGAAAGTATCTATAGGGTTTGTTCAGTTCCATGCTCATCAGATTAATAGGCTTTCTCATATTGCTTCCTTCACCACATTAATTTGTCTAATGAAGTTTTCAAGAGTTAAAGACAGTGATAGGTTCATGGCTGGAGAGAAGGTACAGAATCTAAGATAGTTCAGCAGTGCTTATTATTTAAGAGAAAGACAGCATGGGAGGTGAGGGGTATATCATGCATCCTGTTTTCACTCCCTTTGTGGAGCACCTACCCTGGAGGTCATGTAATAATAACCAATGACCAAAAAACAATAAAAAAAACCCAAACATCCATGTGGAAGTGCCATCCCTGCCTGGAGATGAGTAGACTGCTCAAACAGATCCTGGGCAGGCATCTCAGCCCAGGCCTGTGTTGGGGAAGCTGGTTCCTGGCTTTGGGCGCAATCTGGAAGCCAGCAAACTGACGGGAGAGTGCAGCCAGGGTTAACAGGACTGATGATCTTTTTGCAGCCAGGCCGCGGGTGGACACCCGCTCAAGGAGCCAGGCTAGGAGGCTGCCCAGCGCCAGCGCTGGTCAAGCTTGCAGCCCCCGGGGCTTCCCCCGCGCCCCAGCCAGGGCGGGGCCTCAGGAGGGAGGGGGCAGGGGCGGGGCAGAGAAGGGGCTTTGCTAATTGCCAAAGCGAAAAGGGAGCTCGCGGAGGACTCAGGAGGGAGGGGGGCGGGGGCGGGTGGAGGGCGGCGGGGAGAAGGCGCTTTGCTAATTGCCGAAGCTGGAAGTGAGCTCACAGAGGATGTGGCTGAGAGTCTGGGAGGAGGTGGAGGGGCTGGCGGAGGAGGGGCGGGCAGCGCCGCGGTGCTGTGCTGCGGCTCAGTCGGGACTGCAGGACCCACCGGACTTGCCGCCCGTACGCTCCCATGTGAGGCTCCGCTGTCCCGCTCCTGCTGCCCCTCCCCGCCCCAAGGCTTCTCCGGACCACCCTCTGCACAGGGGTAAAGTGACACCGCGCCGCGCCCTCACCTGGAGCAGAAAGCGCGGACCCGACCTGGGGGCGAAGAGGGGGGTTGTGGAGGCCCAGCCTCCCGCGAACCCCAGGGCACCGGGACCACCCCGGACGCTGCGCCAAACCCGGGTCCTCATGGGGTCGGGCTGGGGACAGCGCCTTGCGAGGTGCCCCCCGCCAGCAGGCACGCTAGCCCCCATCTTTCCGCAGCCCCATGCGCCCGTGCTGAGGACCCCCTTCCCTCCCCCGCCGTGGCCCCGCTGCTTTTGTTCTGGACTTGGGATCCCAGGTGGAAACTAGTCCCTCAGACCTCCCTGGCAGCAAGGAGGGCAGGGAGGGATTCTTGGTTTCCTGCCCTGGGTCCTCCTCTCTCCCCATTCACAAGCCTTCTGGCTTCCCTTTACTCTCCTCATTGTCAGTTTTCTGAAATGGTTTTCTTCTGCATGTTGACCCAAAGAGCTATTTCATGAATGAATATACACGAAACTGAGTTGGAGCCCACCTGTAGAGGCCTTTCATTAGAATGGTCTCTGGTTCTAGCCTCAGTTCAGAATACTGCATGTACCTGAGGACCAAGTCCAGATGTTTCTTTCATCTCTGACTTGAATTTGAAATCCTCCTCAGACTTCAGCTTCCAGGATTTCTCCAGTCCTTGCTCTCCCACTGTCTTGCTGGGGATCCGCCATGAGTGTTGAACACAGGAATGAATGAATGATATATACCCCAGACTGCTGGGGCTTTGTCTTCTTTTGCTGAGGTTGGAAATGCTTGGGAGAGACCCCCTGTATGCAGATAGAGAGCTGCATGCAATTGCTTAGATAAACGTGTTCCCCACTTAATTGCTTGGGCATTGAACATTTCGCCCTTAACCATTGGCTTGAGCAGTTAGGAGGAGACAATCTGGAGGTGAATCAGAAGATGGCTGAATCCACATGGTGGTGGTCTGGGTTTGGGAGATTTTCCTGGAGATTCAAAGGAAAGATATAAATTCTTCCAGTGTGGAGTGGTAAACATTTTATCGATGGGAGATGGAAAATAAATGGTCTGGTTAAACTTTCCCGCCCCCTCAAAACCCATTATTTGAAAACACAAAAAGGGAAGTGAAGGGAGAAATCCTCCCACTCCCATTCCCACTCACCTCCATAGCCATCTCCTCTTCCAAGAACCTAACAGACAAGGTGCCAAGAAGTGTTAGGTACCAGCAGTGGTCTCAGATCTCATTCAAGAATCATGGTGAAAGGCTTTCAAATAGATTGTGGGGGAACAGGGATCCAATTAGGGGGGGACAAGTTTAAGGTTTGCCTGGTCCCCTAAAAATTAATGGCACTAGAGAAGATGAGCTTTGGGAACTATAGCTTAATGGATACAATGTGTAAAAAGCTTCAGTGAGTCATGGTGGGAAGAGGCCAAGAGGGCAGCAAACACAGTCTTAGATGATGTTATTAATAGCACTGCAGGCTCTAGATTTCCTGTGGTGGTGTTCTTGGCAAGGCCAGCCCGGCCAAAGTGGATACTCTCAACCTGGAACAGAGGGTCTTGGAGATGCCAGCACGTGAGGTATGATGAGAGGGTAAAATGATAGGAGGTGTCCTTTGGAAGGACTGACTCCTTGACTTTAAAAGGGAGAACCCAAATCTGTAGGTGAAATCTTTCTGGCTACAAAGAGGGCCAAGGCCTCCTAAGGTCAAGGTCTCCTCGTCACTTGCAAAGATGTCGAAGAACATATTCAGACATTTCAAAGATGTCCTCATATCATTGGTTCCCACTCTGGAATTCTATCAATAAGGTGAGAGTTCCTCTAGTTGAAAAAGAGATCTAAAAAGACTTCCCTTTCTCATGTAATTTCTGTAACCTCCAGGACACACCCACCTCCCCCTTCCAGCTCTATAATGAAGCCACAGCTGGTGCCAATTTGTGGAACTCCTTAAAGGCTATTCTCCCTTATATACCCCGGGATTAAGTTCCCATGCTCCCTCACCCGATTTCCTGCACTCACCTCCCACCTGGTGTGTTCACACCTGCAAGTGCCTTTTACCAACCCCTTTGCCAAAAGGCAGCCAGAGTGACCTTTCAAAGACCTATCAGTTCCTGGCATTTGTCTCCATAGAAATCTGCACTGATCTTCTAACAAATTCTCAGTCCTCCAAAGGCACCCATAATCCTCCCATCAGTCTATTCATACCCCTCCAACTGACTGATGCCTGTTCTGCCCCATCTCTCTGCCCTTCAACCACACTGCCTCCTTCTTCCTGTGGAGACCTCTCATGGCACCTGCCTCCAAGCACAGGTGATTCCCATTGATGGGAAGACCCTCTTCTCTCCCCCATCTCCCCACTCCAGTTACTCCCACTTATCCGTGAGCTCACATCCCCATGGTACACACTCTCCATGCAGCCTGCTCTCTCTTTTCTAGAACTGGCCTCCGTTTCTAGCTGTGCTTGTGTCATGGATGTCCCTCCCCAGCCAGCCTCCAAGCTCTCCTTCCCTTTAGCTCCAACACCTGACACAGTGCCTGGCACGTAGTAAGCCCTGGCTAGCTTCTAAGAGCCTCACTGAGGGACTGAAAGCATTTTAAAAATGTCACCACGTAGGCTCCAAACTGTAGGCAGAAAAAGCTTTGCCTGGATTGACATTTTAGAGACGTATTCGTCAAGTTGGATGTGTTCACTGACTTTACCTTGTAAAATTTAAAAAAAAAAAAAAAGGACCTCTGTATCGCTTCGCATCTAAGGAAGGCGCATGTATACTATTAGACCACGTTATGAGCTTAATGGAAGGAGACAAGATGTTTTCGCTAAGAAAATGTATAAGACTGTTGAGGTCAAGTGGGAGGAAACAGTCCGTTTGTTGGAGCATTGCTATCTTACTCTATCACAGCCACTCATAAAAATGTGACACAGGGTGAGTCAGAATTGTCTGTCGGAGAGGAGTTAGATCTGGCTCATGTTCCTACAGACATGAAAGCCAGAAACGAAAAAGGAGGCTTTAAAAGCGTGGGTTGAGGAGGCGGTGTGGTTCACTGCGATGAGCTAAGTGCCCAGGGCCACCAGCAGACATGCTGGCCTGTGTCCGTCCTTTGTTCTGGGGTCCCTCTTGCACCATGTGGTGAGGCTGGTGGCTGGGAGAAGCTCAGGACAGGACCTGGTGGCATCTTATTTCTCCCACCCTCCTGTGGGCTCCAGTGGGCTCCAGTAGGTCCCAAGGGACAGCCTGCCTTCCTTGCAAAGCCCAGTAGCACTGGGAGCAGAAACTGGGGCCAAAGAGTGAGCACCCTGTTTGACAAGCTGGACCAGCCACCTCTTCTTCAGATGCAGGGGGAGCCCTGGCATGCTGACTCCTCCCTTCTCCCTTTCCCCTTTCCTCTTTCCTCCCTCTTTCCTTCCCCTCTCTCCTTCCCTTGTGGTGCCCTTTCCCAATGCCCACTTCATCCCTTTTCCTTTCTACATACCTGTCTTCTAGAGTTTCTTCTCTTTCCTCCCCATTACTTCCCTTCATCTGAATCTCCTCTTTGGTCCCTTTGTCCCTGCTCTCTGCTCCTCCTCCCCTTCCCTGGCCCCTGTTCAGCTCCATACTGAATGCAGGCAGAGCTGGACTAACATGTTCACTTGCTTGCTCAGCCAACCTCCAGAGAAGTCACTCTTCGGTGGCCACCTTCCTGACCCCCTGGTCGCTTCTCCACTTGTTCAGATATTGCTCTGAAGTCTGAGGAGGACATAGTGTGGCTGCCACAGAAGCAGGCCAGAGGAGAAACCAAACCATGTGTCCACACTGTCCCCCAGCACTGCTGCTCTGAGAGCTTTCGGAGTCCTCAACAGGGTTAGGATTTAGGGGCTTCTTCAGAACCGGGAGTGAAAACAAGCATAGGTCAAAAGAAAAGCGACGGCCCCCACACAAAAATAATAATCACAAATGAAAACTATGTTAACTCTGAAGTCCCAAAGTCGAAGAATTGCCTTGAATCTGTCACTAGAAAGCACCCAAGGCCTCACTCTCTGGGTTCTGGGTGCCCTGGGAATGGCAGGAGGCTCTGACATGCACGTGGGGGTGACGAAGTATGAGGGCTAGCCTGCCCGCTGGCAGGGGGGGGGGTACCTCCTGTGGCGCTGTCCTGGCACAACCCCCTGCGTAGGGGAAGTGGCGCGGCGTCCTGTGTGGTCCTGGTGCCCTGGGGTTGCTGGAAGCCTGGGCCCCGACCACTCCCCCCTCCCCCCCCCCCCCCCGCTCCTGTCCTGCGTTTTCTGCTTCAGGTGAGGGCGCGTCGAGGTGTCACTTTACCTGTGAGCAGAGGGTCCTCCAGAGAAGCCATGGGGCAGGGAGGGGCAGCAGGCAGCAGGAATGAGAACGGGACACCGTGGCCTCTGGGGCTAAGCTGGAGCGTGGGAGCGCAGGGGCAGCGAGTATGGTGGGTCCTGCAGTCCCGAATGGGCTGCAGCACAGCACCCTGGAGCTGTGTGCCCCTCCTTCCCGCCTGGGCAATTAGCAAAGCCCCTTCTCCTGCCCCCCCCCGCCCCGCCCCCGCCCCCCTCCCTCCTGAGTCCTCTGAGAGCTCACTTCCAGCTTTGGAAATTAGCAAAGACCCTTCTCTGTGCCGGCCCTGCCCCCTCACTCCAGGGGCCTGAACCCTGGCTGGGGTGCAGGGCTATGCCCTAGCATGCTGCCCCATTGCCAGCGCCTGCGCTGGGCAGACTCATAGCCTGGCTTTCTGAGCGGGTGTCCACGGGCAGCCTGGCTGCGAAAAGATCATCAGTCCTAAAGGCCAGCTGCACTCTTGCGTCAGTTTGCTGGCTTCCAGATTGCGCCCAAAGCCAGGAACCAGCTTCCCCAGCACAGGCCTGGGCTGAGATGCCTGCCTGGGATCTGTCTGAGCAGTCTCCTCCACTCCAGGCAGGGATGGCACTTCAACCTGGATGTTTGGGTTTTTGGTTTGTTTTTTTGGTCATTGGTTATTACATGACCTCCAGGGTAGGTGCTCCACAAAGGGAGTGAAAACAGGACGCCTGATATATATGCATATGGCCATTCTAGAAAAATAGCTTGGGGTTCTCTCTGAAACGCGGCATTGGTCCTTGCACTATGGTTTAATAGAAAAGTGATTATGCACCAAGTTACTTAAATGAGCATAGGTTGAAATCGTTTACTGAGAGTAAATATTTTAAATAGTTATATTTTAACTAAATCTATCATCAATCATAAATCTATTACACGAAGGTTACAGGCAATTTAAAAGCAAGAGCACTCTCTTCAGGGTTTTAAATAATCCCTGTCTGTCTTGGCACATGAGAATGCAAAGATTCGAAATGGTTTGTAAAAGATCATATAATAGCTTTTACTAATTCTATTTATTTGACAGACAGAGATCACAAGTAGGCAGAGAGGCAGGCAGAGAGAAAGATGGGGAAGCAGGCTCCCCGCCAAGCAGAGAGCCTGATGAAGGGCTCGATCCCAGGACCCTGAGATCATGACCTGAGCCCAAGGCAGAGGCTTAACACACGGAGCCACCCAGGCGCCCCCAGATGAAATACATTTCTGACTTAGAAACTTCAGATAGAATTATTTTGTCCATGATGACAACTGAAGAAAGTGTGTCATCCCTAAACCTAACCTTAAACCCTACCAACACTGAAACCTAAGCTGACCTTAAAGCCCAAACTAGAACCCTGAATCCCAAACCTGGAATGGAACCCAAAGCCTGTACCTGAGCCCTGGATCCAAGCCCTGAACCACGAACCCAAACCCTAAACCAGACCTCCAAGTCATGAAACCTGAACCCAAATCTCAGCATGAAGTCAAACCCCAAATTTGACCTTGAACTTTATCCCATAAGCCCTGAGTCTTAAAGCCTAAATCATAAACTTAAAGCCCTAAACTATAACTCTGTTCCCTTGTCCTTCACTCTAAACCCTCACCCTAACACTAAACCCAAAGCCTGATTAGAACTCTGACTAAAACCTGAACCTGAACCCAAATTCAAACCCTTCACCACACTTTGCTTATGCACTTGCCATTGATGGATATTTGCAGTTTCTACCTCTTGATTCTTGTGAACATTGTTTGGGTTGGGGGCTAGGGTTAGGGTCTTGGATTAGGGTAGGGTCCAGGCTTGAGACCAAGTTGAGGTCAGAGTGTGGGTCTGCATCAGGGCCATGTTCAGTGACACTGTTTGGGTCAAGGACTGTTGTAATTCCACATTGTTTCCAATTCATTGTTCCTTAGCTATTTGGGGGGAAGTTGGGGGGTATTGGGCTCCATGCAGCTTGAATTTCCGGAATGAAATGGCATCAGCTGGACCCGGGGAGGGAGCAGGACCTTCCACTGAAGGGTGAGCTCCCACAGTCCTGCACTGCCTTGCACCGCCTGCAGAGGGCGCCAGACCCCAGCACCCGCCCTGAGCCCAGGCTGCACAGCCACAGCTGTGACCTGAGCCCTGCCTTTTCAGGACCCACTGTGGAGACTTCTGGAGAATGTGGGGCGCCTCCCACCCTGACAGGACAAGCTGAGGAGGGTGTGGCTCTGCATCCACACTGACCGGACCCGTTGTGGAGGACGCGCCCACACTGGCAGCAGTCCAACCTCCTAAGGACCAGACGCTGGAGGAGGTGAGGAGAAGTCCCTTAGTGGACTGTCAAGGGGTTCGTGGTCTCAGGACCCCACAGAGAAAGGGCGCCCTGTGTAGACACTGGGGCTTCCGTCGTTTTGTGTGAGGAGACGTGGCCTCCTGCTGTGCTGTGCGCGGGGCTGTGGGGTCCCCCCTTTCTGGGCTCGGGTGATCCTTGGTCCTTGTCTGTGTTTGTGTGCTCGCGGATTCGGTTCCTTGGGCTCCTCAGATGGTCTGCAGTCAGGGAGCGTCCCCCTGCTTTGGTGCTCGTGCTCTCCCCACCTCAGCCCTGCGGGGTCCTTCCCGTGTCCACACCCACTCCAGGCTTGCGCCTAGTCCGGAAATTCGGGAGCCAAAGTGAGGACTCTGTAGCCGGTTTTGGGGAGAGTAGGTATTTTCCCAGTGTGGGTTCTTCCCTGAGCACAGTGCCTCCCCATCTCCGTGTGTACCCCTCCCTGTCTGTCGTCATTGTTGCAGGGCTGTCACTTTCTTGGTTCAGGGGCCTCCTGGGTATCTTGCTATCTTGGATGCAGGTGTAAATGAGATCGTTCTCAGCAGTCTCTTTCTGATGGGTCCTTCCGAGCACCTAGGAGTGCCACTAATTTGTGCATATTGATTTTGTTCCTTGCAAGTTCTTGAATTTATTAGTTCGATTGGCCTTAAACTTAATCTGCCAGTTATTTGACCAGCAGCATGGGTTTAATTGGGAAGAGCAGAGAATGGCAGTCTGGGCTGAGCAAGCTAAGGTCCCATCACAGGCAAGTGCGAGAAACAAAGGAGAGGAACATTATTTCATGGAGGAGGAAGAAGTTGGGAAGGGTGCTTGAAGGAAAGTCCCTTGGAGAAAGGCAGGGTGATGGAGAATTCTCACCAGCTGAGCTGCAAAGCTCCTACAAAAAGTCAGGAGATGAACCTCCAGCTTCCCCTGTGGGGCCTAAAATTGGTGAGTCTCTCCTGTGGGGGATTGCAATGTGGGGTCTGTAATGGGCACTGAGCACCAGGCGCCCCCTTCCAGCCTCCCCTTCTGGCATCCCCAGTCCACTTTACTGGGGCTTCCCTTCCTGCTTTTGCACAGTTCTAACCAGCTTGTGGTGGAACGTTGTGGAAAAACTGAAATTCCAAATCCACTGCTTCTACTGCACCTGAGATACAGGGGCCCATGATTTAATCCTCCCACGAGTCTCTTGCTAGCCCCACCTGTCCGTTACTCATTTTGAGAGTTGATATTACCAAAGTACTGTAATTCTAAAAATTTCTGAATTAGCTGTATTATTTCTTTTTAGGTATGAAGTTAACTTCCAATTATATGAATTTAATATTTTGGTCATTGTTTTCTAATTTTATTGCCTTATTCTTGGAAAATATAGCCTGATATTTAACTCTAGGAATTTATTGGCATATACTTCTGGCCTAAATAATGGCCTGTTTGTGTAAATGTTCAACTTATGCTTATATACTTACTGAAGACTCTTGTTTTGGGGTCAGGATGGCTACATTTATTAATAGATCAGGACTATTAGATTCTCTAAATTTTGATGTCTCTTAATTTAATCTAATTAAATTATCAGTTAATGAAAGAAGTTAAATTTTTTATGTACTACTGCATCTAAACTTATCAAAGTCTTTGCTCTAATTAGACAAGTATGTCATCCTGTTTTTATACCAAGTCTCACATTAAAAAAATCATACTATCTGAAATATTATTTATTTTTATTATTATTTATTTTTTTTAAAAGATTGTATTTATTGGGGTACCTGAGTTAAGTGTCTACCTATAGCTCAGGTCATAATACCCGGGTCCTGGGATAGAGCCCCACAGGGGGTTCCCTGCTCAGTGGCGTGCTTCTCCCTCTCCCTCTGTTATTCCCTCTGCTGTGTGCATGTTTTTCTTTTCTCACTCTCTCTCAAATAAATAAGTAAAATTTAAAGATTATCTCTCTCAAATAAATAAGTCAAATTTTTTTTCTCAATGGGAGGGAGAAGCAGACTCTCCACTGAGCAGGGAGCCTGATGCAGGGCTCAATACCAGGACCCTGGGATCATCACCTCAGCTGAAGGCAGACACTTGAACCGACTAAGTCACCCAGGCACTCCAGCTGTTTATTTATTTATTTATTTTTATTATGCATATGTTTTATCTCTCTTTTCTACAAGTCTTTTTTTTGATCTTTTTACTTTTTTCATAAAACTGAATTATTTCAAGATGACTTGGTCATCCTCTTTTCCCCAACCTCAAAGATCATAGAGTATATTTTAACTGTTAAAATAATATTAGTATTTAAGTGCTGCCTACACAAATTAAGGCAAATTATCTGTGGTCTGTATTCCTGAAAATATTTTTTTTATTATGCCTTCCTATGCCAATGACATTTTATAAGGATCTAAATGTTTCCATTTGTGATTTTTTTTCAAGATAATAAAGCTATTACTTCATTCTTTTTTATATCTGATGTTATTTAAAAAATTTCTGTCAGTCTGATTCTTGTTTCTTTATTAATGAATTATTTTTTTTCTCTCTAACACTTGTGATTTTTTTTGTGTGTCTTTGGTATGTATGCCCTAGTTTGGGATTCATAGAGTCAACTCTAGTTATGAATATTTTCTTTCTTTTCTTGTATGTAAGTTTTAATCCAGTGTCTTGACTATTTTATGCTTGAGAAATAGATGTACATTAATATTCAAATATTTCTTTCCTTTTTCTTCTTTCATTTAAAAAAAGTCATTTATTTTATTTTATTTAAAAATATTTATTTATTTATTTGGAGTAGAGAGAGAGGGTCATGAAGAGTGGCTGATTATATACTTTCAATTTGGGAGGAGGTTAGGGATAGCACAAGCCTCCAAGGTATTTTATAAACAAGGTTTCCAGGACCTTGAGGGGGCTAGCTATTGTTAGGGAAAGGTCATTTATTACTATTTAGTAAAAACTCAGGGAAGAGACTCTTCTGATGTGTATCAGTGGGTATATGCTTGGGAGATGATTGCCAATGTATATCTTGAGGGCAGGGGTGGGGAGTAGAGATAAAGAAGTTTCCAAAGTAATTTTTACATGTGAAAGTAGATTTTCAGTATCCTGGGGGGTGGACTAAGAATGCTTTTTGCCCTGAGTGGATGTGTCCACATGGAAGCAGCTGAGTCCCCAGAGGAGCTTCAAGGACTTGTCAACAGGCTATGAGTAGTAAGGAAATCTAATTTCTTCTCTAGCTTTTGTTCCACACACATCACCTACATCTTACACCTCTTTTATATTGATAATTTTAATGCTTTGCTGGTATCCAGATGACTATATCCTTAAGTGACTTCTTATCTCTATTGAATCCATTATGTATTCTATCCATTGTATTCTTAATTCAACTAGATTACATATATTTAATCTATTAGTACCACTAGGTTCTTATTCTTGTTTTTATTTCAAAATCTTTCCTTATTTCCTTACATTATTTATTGGGTATATTTTAAATCCCTGAAATACTCACTTATTATATATAAGCTGTCAACCGTATTCTTATTTTGAGGTAGCTATATCTTTTTGGGTTTTAGGACATCATACCAACAATGCCAAATAATTTTCAGACAACAGCAGGATCTCCAAGAATTCAACTAAATTCTGACACTATCTACCTGAACATAGTGTAAGATTTCATCAGTTAATGGATCAGTCCTCCAAGACTATCTCCAACCCCACCTCAGATGCCAGTCTCACTGTAGGCCCCAGGTTATTACCTGTGCTTGTGACTGAGCAACTACAGGTTGGAGGTCCCAGTGGCCTACTTCTTACGTTCTTTTAATTTGCTACAGGGACTCACAAAACTCAGAAAAATACTTACTTTATGTTTGCCAGCTTATTAAAAGATATAATAGAAGATTTAAATCAATAGATAGATAAAGAAGTGCACAGGGCAAGGTATGGAGAATGGGCACAGAGCTTCTATTACCTTCTGTAAGACTGCCACTCTTCCTGCCTTTTCATACATTTCACAAACTAAAAGCTTTCTGAACCCAGTCCTTTCAGCTTTTCTGTGGAGGCTTCATGACATAGTCATGACTGACTAAATCATTGTCATTTGCTGATCTAATCTCCAGATCCTCTTCCCTCCCCAGATAATCCTGTATTGGAAGGAAGGGGAGGCAAAAAGTTGTGAAGGCTTTCACCAAGTGGTTGGTCCTTCAGGCAAACAGCCCTTGCCTTGAGTGAGGTCTGAAGGTCACTTCATTAACAGAACAAAACACACCTCTCTCACCCTTATCACAGGAAATCCCAAGAGTTTTAGGAGCTGTGAGCCATGGTTGAAAACCAAATATTCAGATGACCAAAATATATTTCTTGTAAACCACTATATTACACTACATGCTTAAGTATTTAATTATGTGATCTTTTAAACTAATATTTTTCTAAGAGTATAAACTGTTCTGGCAGTAATCTGGATTGGGGAGTGATGTATTGCCAAATTTCTGTCGTTTTAGTCCAGGAAGTCAAAGAGAAAGAACAGGAGAGCCCCTTAGGGCAGGAAGTTCAAAGTAACAATGTTAACTACTACTCCCTTTTCTTGATTTTTTTTTTAAACAAGCAAATCTTCTCTTCAGAGTTGCAGTTTAAAGCCAAGAACATGCAGAATTGGGAGAAAAAATAGTTAAATTTGGAGACTTGCAGAGATAGAATCAGAGTAGTGAAAGCCATTACAGCAACTGAACTAACTGAGGTCAGTCTTTGGTGAATCACAGAAACAGGTGGAGTTGTCAAACAAAGGAATCTTTGTTTACAACATACAAGGAGATCACAGGGAATAAGTTCCAAAGCCTTGACTGTTTGAACAGGAGAGAGATTTTTATTTAGTATTTAAGATGAATACTCAGAAGGGAGAGTTTTATTATTCCGTGTATGGTTGGTCATAAGGTTGTGGATGCATGCACATCCACATATGTATTTGTGCAATATGTATTGCATGTTCACCTGAATGAAGCTTGTATTCCACCGAGGGCAGAAACTTCAACGTTAGAATAAAGCAGAGGTAACTGTTGGACAAGGGAAAGGGACTCTGCAGGCTTCAAGAGCAGATAGAAACTAGATGGGGTCTTGGGCTCATTTTCTGGGACAAGGAATGCAAGGCCTTGATTGCTTTTGAAATAGCACTAGGAGTTTTACCACTGATTTATTGTCTCAATAGCTTAGGCTATTTCCTGGTCTGGTGGTGACTGTTAGTTTTCCCATTGCCTTGTTCCCTCAAAATCCTTAAGGAGTGAGGTTTTTGCATTTCTTTGTAAGATCCTCCCAGGAAGTTTTGGAAGAAGTGTGCTTGGGCAAGTACACAGGTGGGGTATAGATCATTGAAAATAGCTGGGGACAAAAAATGATTTTCTTATGTCAGGAAAACTATATGTCATCTTAATTTTCTGGGAACCTCTAATTCTTTCTGCTGATGTTACCAGCAGGCTTCTGAGATATTACTGATTGTTCTCTTGTACCTAAGGAAAAAGAAATGTAGAAAGCAAAAGACAAAACTTTAAAATCTATCCTCCAACTCATCAATTCACTGCAGCCACCTCTCTGTCTTTCCCTTTCTCTTTTTCTTTCTCTTTCTCTCTCACTTTCTCTCTCACATACGCACAACACACGCAAATCATCTTAAAACAATTTTTAATTTTCCCTATTCCATTTTAATATACTTGAGGCATGATCATTTTCTTAGTAAATACAAGAAAAAAAATCTAGGATTCCATCATTCTGTGTGATTAAAGTATTGAGGAATTTACTTCCAATAGCACTTATAAAAACACATTTTATTTATGTAATATTATATAATCAGGTGCCTGCATTTTTCTTATTCTCTAACTAGTGTTATTTGGCAATTAATATTTTGTCAATCAATATTCCCCTATATCTGAATGTGTGGGCAGTGAGAGATGAGTTAGAGGCAAGGATGGTGAACACTCCCAACAACTGCAGATATCTTAAGCCATGATTTTCTTTGCAAAGGTCAACATTGATAATGTTCTAGTCATACCTCCGTGTACCAGGAAAGAAGTAGCATATTTCTTGAAAGACACAGCTATCAAAGCTCCATTGAGAAACTGTAAAGATGGACAAGCGATTTCCAAATTACATATCTGATAATGGACATCTACTCTGATTATTTAAATATGAATAAAAATAAAAAACCTTACTAATAACCAAACAGAGTATCCAATTTTACATGTGAAGGAAATAATGGAAGAGACATGTCACCAAAAGTATATGGATGGCTTATAGGCACATGACAAATTTCTCAACATTTAGACATTAAAGAAATACAAATTAAAATCATAATGAGACATGCTTACATATCTATTAGAATGGCTAAAATTATAAAGGCTAATTGTACTTGGTCTGAGCTAGATTGAGAAGCAACAAAAAATCTAAACTGTTGTTGGCATATATCATGATACAACCACTTTGGAAAATAGTTTGAAAATTTTTTTAAATGCAAAATATGTTGCAGTTACAAAAATAGCCATTTTACTTCTAGGCATTTAACCAAGAGAAACAAGCCCTATGTTCATACAGGGACTTGTATATGAATTTCATAGCAGCTTTATTTTTAAGAATTGAAAACAGTGGAAATGTTCATCAATGTCCATCCATAGAGCAAAGAAAAATTATGATCTATTCATTAAAGAGATTACTATTCAACATCAAAATGAACTATTTACAATTGGAGATTCTCAAAGTAATGATGCTGAGAAAAGAAAAGCCAGGCAATGAATAGTATATACAGTGTGATTCAATGACTATAAAAAATCTAGAAAATACAAATTTATATATAGTCACAGTCATCAAATATATTGGTGTGATTTTAGTGCCTTCTTCTGTGATCCTATAGCTTCCTACACTTGTATCTCTGAGCATTTGTTACACCATGTGAAAATATGAACTCTTTCTCTTCATTCTGTCTTACTAGAATAAGAGTCCTTGAAATTTTATGGACAATTGAACTCTCAGTTATTAGCAGAAATTCTATCACACAGTAAGTTTCCAAATATAAAAGCCAGAGTTTTACAATGACTTCTAAGCTTTTACATGATCTAGCCACTCATTTAACCTCTGTGACCTCTTTCCCTGCTACTCTTCAGTCACTCACAGTGGCCTCCTTGCTATTCCTCAGATATGCCAGGCATGATCCAACCTTATGGCCTTCAAGATAGCCAATTCCTTTGTCTGGAGTGACCTTATTGCTGATAGTTCTGCGCAAATTCATCACCTTTCCATACCTTTGTTCAATTGTCAGCTTCATTGTAACTACCCTGATCTTCCTATTAAAAATTTTAACTCCCCATCCCCTGCCTAGCAACCTTGATTTTTCTCACCCTGATCGAGTTTTTCTTTTTCCCCATTGTACTCATCCTTTTTGAATGCACTATGCCATTTTTATTAAGGTTTATAGCTTTGAATTGTCTCACCCATTAAAATAAAAGTTCTACAAAGCCAAGTATTTCATTTACCAGTGTAGTCTGAAGTAATATCTGCCATATAATAGTTCAGTAGACAACTGGTAAATTTCAAAATAAATTAATGTTGAGAATATACTGAATTTCACAAGTCATTTCAATATTTATTTCCAAAAAATAAACTATGTAAAACATACCTTAAATTTACTTTCGAAATATTTTATAGCATATAATGGACAATATACATAAGCCTTAAAGAAACAATCCTATAAATAACCATTTCATACCTACTTAAAAACTACATAATACCACACTCCTAGATCCTCTCTGAACGCTCTAAAATAACCCTAAAGGAAATACATTTTTAAAAATAACAGATTTTTTGTCAAATAATTTAATAAAATAAAAGTTTCATTCATCTATGTAGATCATAATAAATGTTTTTAATAAGCATGAAATTATAACTCTGAAGTGTGCTAAAATGAAACCACCTGCTAAGGGTGAGAGAATAAAAATAAACATCATGTTTCCAAATAAGAGGAATTTATTACCTTTGAATCAAAGCATGTGGATTTGTTCAAACTGGCAATAAAGGAATATGGAGACACAAACCATAGAAAGTCATATTTTAGATTTCTAAAAGACTTCGAAGTGAAAAGTATACATTCACTTCTCACTTATTGCTCCTACATATTCATGAATTTGAGAGAAAATATAGGCCCTGTGTGTCTTAGCAACTAATGGGATATTTTTTGATATTTACATGCTTACACATAGTATGTGTTATAGTCTTCTCTTTTACATGCTGTAAAGAGGTTAACCCCTTTTCTGCAGAGATCTGAAAATGTGAAACAGTGCCTGAGTAGCTGAATTCATCTAATTCAAATTTCTTGCAGGTCTAAGACCTATTGATTTTCACTTGACTGCCTCCTTTTTCATCTGTCAATTGGTTACAAATTCTGGTACTGAAGAGAATACATTGGGGCTGGTGGCTCAGTGTGTTAAAGCCTCTGCCTTCAGTTCAGGTCATGATCTCAGGATCCTGGGATCGAGCTCCACATCGGGACATAATGTAATGACAGATAGTTTATATGGGAGCCCTTTGGGTACTCTGGTGGATGAATGTTTTTAAATTAGTTTTTCATGGACATGGGGAGTTAGAGACGAGAAGGGAGGTGGGGGAAATTGGAAGGGGAGCTGAATCATGAGAGACTATGGACTCTGAAAAACAATCTGAGGGTTTTGAAGGGGCGGGGGATTTGGAGGTTGGGGTACCAGGTGTTGGGTATCATAGAGGGCACTGCTTGCATGGAGCACTGGGTGTGGTGCAAAAAGAATGAATACTGTTATGCTGAAAATAAATAAAAAATTAATTTAAAAAATATTAGTTTTTCGTAAACTACAAAAAAAAAAAAAAAAGAAAAGAAAAGCGCTCCCATTTATAGCGTACACTTTATGGTTCACAAGGCACGTGCCAACAATAAAAATAATAATGGGTTACCGTTACACTTCATAGAAAAGGAGGTACAGGGAAATTGAATGAAAGGGAATAACAAAGTAGGTTCATAAGTCAATCTTCCTTGTAAAAAAATTAACGTGAAAGTGCGTTTCTGCCACCTCTCTCCTGTGTGACATTTTATCGATGGGAGATGGAAAATAAATGGTCTGGTTAACCTTTCCCTCCCCCTCAAAACCCATTATTTGAAAACACAAAAAGGGAAGTGAAGGGAAAAATCCTCCCACTCCCATTCCCACTCACCTCCATAGCCACCTCCTCTTCCAAGAACCTAGCAGACAAGGTGCCAAGAAGTGTTAGGTACCAGCAGTGGTCTCAGATCTCATTCAAGAATCATGGTGAAAGGCATTCAAAGAGATTGTGGGGGCACAGGGATCCAATTAAGGGGGACAAGTTTAAGGTTTGCCTGGTCCCCTAAAAACTAATGGCACTAGAGAAGATGAGCTTTGGGAACTATAGCATAATGGATACAATGTGTAAACAGCTTCAGTGAGTCATGGTGGGAAGAGGCCAAGAGGGTAGCAAACACAGTCTTAGATGATGTTATTAATAGCACTATAGGCTCTAGATTTCCTGTTGTGGTGTTCTTTGCAAGACCAGCCCGGCCAAAGTGGATACTCTCAACCTGGAACAGAGGGTCTTGGAGATGTCAGCACGTGAGGTATGATGAGAGGGTAAAATGATAGGAGGTGTCCTTTGGAAGGACTGACTCCTTGACTTTAAAAGGGAGAACCCAAATCTGTAGGTGAAATCTTTCTGGCTACAAAGAGGGCCAAGGCCTCCTAAGGTCAAGGTCTCCTCGTCACTTGCAAAGATGTCGAAGAACATATTCAGACATTTCAAAGATGTCCTCATATCATTGGTTCCCACTCTGGAATTCTATCAATAAGGTGAGAGTTCCTCTAGTTGAAAAAGAGATCTAAAAAGACTTCCCTTTCTCATGTAATTTCTGTAACCTCCAGGACACACCCACCTCCCCCTTCCAGCTCTGTAATGAAGCCACAGCTGGTGCCAATTTGTGGAACTCCTTAAAGGCTATTCTCCCTTATATACCCCGGGACCAAGTTCCCATGCTCCCTCACCCGATTTCCTGCACTCACCTCCCACCTGGTGTGTTCACACCTGCAAGTGCCTTTTACCAACCCCTTTGCCAAAAGGCAGCCAGAGTGACCTTTCAAAGACCTATCAGTTCCTGGCATTTGTCTCCATAGAAATCTGCACTGATCTAACAAATTCTCAGTCCTCCAAAGGCACCCATAATCCTCCCATCAGTCTATTCATACCCCTCCAACTGACTGATGCCTGTTCTGCCCCATCTCTCTGCCCTTCAACCACACTGCCTCCTTCTTCCTGTGGAGACCTCTCATGGCACCTGCCTCCAAGCACAGCTGATTCCCATTGATGGGAAGACCCTCTTCTCTCCCCCATCTCCCCACTCCAGTTACTCCCACTTATTCGTGAGCTCACAAGCCCCATGGTACACACTCTCCATGCAGCATGCTCTCTCTTTTCTAGCATTGGCCTCCGTTTCTAGCTGTGCTTGTGTCATGGATGTCCCTCCCCAGCCAGCCTCCAAGCTCTCCTTCCCTTTAGCTCCAACACCTGACACAGTGCCTGGCACGTAGTAAGCCCTGGCTAGCTTCTAAGAGCCTCACTGAGGGACTGAAAGCATTTTAAAAATGTCACCACGTAGGCTCCAAACTGTAGGCAGAAAAAGCTTTGCCTGGATTGACATTTTAGAGACGTATTCGTCAAGTTGGATATGTTCACTGACTTTACCTTGTAAAATTAAAAAAAAAAAAGGACCTCTGTATCGCTTCGCATCTAAGGAAGGCGCATGTATACTATTAGACCACGTTATGAGCTTAATGGAAGGAGACAAGATGTTTTCGCTAAGAAAATGTATAAGACTGTTGAGGTCAAGTGGGAGGAAACAGTCCGTTTGTTGGAGCATTGCTATCTTACTCTATCACAGCCACTCATAAAAATCTGACACGGGGTGAGTCAGAATTGTCTGTCGGAGATGAGTTAGATCTGGCTCATGTTCCTACAGACATGAAAGCCAGAAGCGAAGAAGGAGGCTTTGAAAGCGTGGGTTGAGGAGGCCGTGTGGTTCACTGCGATGAGCTAAGTGCCCAGGGCCACCAGCAGACATGCTGGCCTGTGTCCGTCCTTTGTTCTGGGGTCCCTCTTGCACCATGTGGTGAGGCTGGTGGCTGGGAGCAGCTCAGGACAGGACCTGGTGGCATCTTACCTCTCCCACCCTCCTGTGGGCTCCAGTGGGCTCCAGTAGGTCCCAAGGGACAGCCTGCCTTCCTTGCAAAGCCCAGTAGCACTGGGAGCAGAAACTGGGGCCAAAGAGTGAGCACCCTGTTTGACAAGCTGGACCAGCCACCTCTTCTTCAGATGCAGGGGGAGCCCTGGCATGCTGACTCCTCCCTTCTCCCTTTCCCCTTTCCTCTTTCCTCCCTCTTTTCTTCCCCTCTCTCCTTCCCTGGTGGTGCCCTTTCCCAATGCCCACTTCATCCCTTTTCCTTTCTACATACCTGTCTTCTAGAGTTTCTTCTCTTTCCTCCCCATTACTTCCCTTCATCTGAATCTCCTCTTTGGTCCCTTTGTCCCTGCTCTCTGCTCCTCCTCCCCTTCCCTGGCCCCTGTTCAGCTCCATACTGAATGCAGGCAGAGCTGGACTAACATGCTCACTTGCTAGCTCAGCCACCCTCCAGAGAAGTCACTCTTCGGTGGCCACCTTCCTGACCCCCTGGTTGCTTCTCCACTTGTTCAGATATTGCTCTGAAGTCTGAGGAGGACAGAGCGGGGCTGCCACAGAAGCAGGCCAGAGGAGAAACCAAACCATGTGTCCACACTGTCCCCCAGCACTGCTGCTCTGAGAGCTTTCGGAGTCCTCAAAGGGTTAGGATTTAGGGGCTTCTTCAGAACCGGGAGTGAAAACAAGCATAGGTCAAAAGAAAAGCGACGGCCCCCACACAAAAATAATAATCACAAATGAAAACTATGTTAACTCTGAGTCCCAAAGTCGAAAAATTGCCTTGAATCTGTCACTAGAGAACACCCAAGGCCTCACTCTCTGGCTTCTGGGTGCCCTGGGAATGGCAGGAGGCTCTGAAAAGCGCGTGGGGGTGCAGAACTATGGGGGCTAGCCTGCCCGCTGGCAGGGGGGGGGTACCTCCTGTGGCGCTGTCCCAGGCCTGACCCCCTGCGGACAGGGTGTGGCGCAGCGTCTGGGGTGGTCCTGGTGCCCTGGGGTTGGCGGGAGGCTGCGCCCAGCTCCTGGACTGCGTTTTCTGCTTCAGGTGAGGGCGTGTCGTGGTGTCACTTTACCTGTGAGCAGAGGGTCCTCCAGAGAAGCCATGGGTCGGGGAGGGGCAGCAGGCGGCGGGAACGGGAACTGGACCTCGCGGCCTCAGGGGCTAGGCTGGAGCATGGGAGTGCAGGGGCAGCGAGTATGGTGGGTCCTGCAGTCCCAAATGGGCTGCAGCACAGCACACTGGCGCTGCGCGCCCCTCCTTCCCGCCTGGGCAATTAGCAAAGCCCCTCTTCCGGCCGCCCCCGCCCCCCTCCCTCCTGAGTCCTCTGAGAGCTCACTTCCAGCTTTGGAAATAAGCAAAGACCCTTCTCTGCGCTGGCCCCGCCCCCTCACTTCTGAGGCCAGAGCCTATGCTGGGGTGCGGGGCTAAGCTCCCAGTGGAGCATCTCAACAGGAAAAGGTCCACCCAAGGGAAGCTCAAAGTGATAAGTGCCAGGCACTGTGTCAGGTGTTGGAGCTAAAGGGAAGGAGAGCTTGGAGGCTGGCTGGGGAGGGACATCCATGACACAAGCACAGCTAGAAACGGAGGCCAATGCTAGAAAAGAGAGAGCATGCTGCATGGAGAGTGTGTACCATGGGGCTTGTGAGCTCACGAATAAGTGGGAGTAACTGGAGTGGGGAGATGGGGGAGAGAAGAGGGTCTTCCCATCAATGGGAATCAGCTGTGCTTGGAGGCAGGTGCCATGAGAGGTCTCCACAGGAAGAAGGAGGCAGTGTGGTTGAAGGGCAGAGAGATGGGGCAAAACAGCCATCTCCATTCCTGTGTGTTCATAGGCTTCCAACGTTTAGATACACCCTTGTTCGTGGTGTATATGTTGGCAATTCTTCCAGGTTTCTGTTGTTTTGATGCTCCATCAAGACAAAACAACTTCCGCTTATCTTTTGTCTCTCGAAGGCATAAAATGACTCTCGCTGAGTTATGCACAAACACTTTGGCTCTCTTCTCCTTGGGAATAGCATAACCTATGTCTTCCCTGTTTCTTCACTTGCAAGCTATGAGTATCTTTATAGTCGAAGGAAATCTCCTATGGTCAACAGAAGGACGAGCTAGTTTAATATTTGCTGTTTTCTTATGGATGTTTTCTACCTTTTTTTTTTTTTTTAATTTGGAATTTCAACCACTCTTACAAACTGTTTGTATTGACGGGAGACTTTAGTCCTGATACTGAATGTATTATTGATAGGTAATAGTTCACTTTCTCATTTCGGTTGGCTTCTGACTTGGATTCTATTTGCCTTTCACCTATATGGTATTTTCTTGGGGTTGCTTCATTGGTACGATTCCTCGCTTCCTTCCCATATTTTGCATGTCTTATCTTTGTGTGTTTGCATGTGCATGTGTTAATGCTGTGTGGTGTGTGTGTGTTTCACATCACAATTATTATTAAAATACGAGAGAATGGAATTCGGTCTCTTGTGGGTAGCAATTCAATTTGACATGCCTTGAAATCTCACATTCCATCAGTTTCAGGAAATCTCCTGCAAGGAATGTCATCTCTTGTCCTCTTCAAGTAACACGTGTTCTCACAAAACTGTTTTCCAAAGAACAGCACCATTTGAATTTCTCATTAGAGTCATACTGTTTGTACCAATACCCTTTCTTTTTCGTATGATTCTTGAGTGTCATGAGTTAGTGAAATCGTCTGTCTGATGTCGTTCTGAGAATGATAGATGTGACAAAGCCCAATGCTCTCCGCAAGACTGCCATAAGAGACAAGTGGAAGAATTCCTTCTTGCTTATGTCTCAGTACGAATTGCGGTGACATGGAGGAGAGTGAGATGGTAGTAGTGTCTAATAACCTCATGCTTGTCTTCAGCTATGAAGGCAACAGGAAGATGAACACAACAACTGCATTGGGGTGGAAATTGACCTGAAGCCTACAAGATAAACTCCACAGCGAAAGAAAACGGAAGTTGCAGAGATGATGGGAGAAGGTTGGAGACATGGCTCAGGGGATATTTGGTTGGTTAGTGGATCAGAGGGCTGGATCCCATGAAGAGTACCAAGGCACAGGAGAGCAGGGCACACTGGGAACCCACAAGGAACCTGTTTCCCAGTGCCGTTGACTGTGAGACGCAGAGGGTCTGAAGGGCACGAGTACTTTACAACACAAGTGTTGAAGGCTGAAGTTTTCCTATCAGCAGGCTTGGCACACATCAACTTGAAGGAACACCATCTTTTTCCTGCATATGACACCAACAAGCGACCAGGAGCAGACAGCCTGGAGACAATGATCAGAGAGAGACAATACTAAGTGACGCACTGGGAAGATGGTGAGTAGTGGGAGTGATTCCGTGAAAGGCAGTGTTCGTGGAGATGTCTCAATGTGGACATAATAAATTTTGGGCTCTCGCAACAGCAGCATCAAGACAAAGCTACTGGCCAAGACAGGTATGTGAGGACATAGGCTGCCTAGCCAGCCAACTCGAAATCCCGACAGTGGAATACTTGGAAAACTGCCTTCCTCAGTCCAAGATGCTTAGTCCAAGGACAACGACTCTCCCATAGGGGACGAGAAGAAAGCTTTGACCACATGTTCTCTTCTGAACACAGCATTCTGCAGGCCTGCGTTCTGCTGAGTTGCTCGAATTTCTCCTTTCACAGGCACACCAGAGCCCACCAAGGTAAACCTCTGCATATTCAACCCGGACCCTAAAAACAACAAACGGCCGGAAAGGAGAGCTACAGCAAATGACTGGCCTCCAGGACAGGGTCAGCCACAACACAAACAGCAGTGGCATGCATGCCACATACACACTCACAAACACACACACACGCACGCACTCAACAAACCTTAAGGGCCAGCCCTGGGTACTCCGGATCTCTTCCTCCTAAATAAATTACCCTCAGGTTAGAAAGCAGAATGAGTTTAACGAATACAGAGAGGTGACAGAGACTTAGATCCAATGCAAAGATGAAAAAATCAATTGATGCCCAGGTAAAGGAAGAAGGAATGATTATGGCTAGGCAATCAGAGTGAACCCTCTACATAGAAAACGCCCGATGCGGGATTGAAAGCAGGGGCCTGGATACTCGCTGTACGTCAGAAAACATAGGAGATATCAGAGAGTCTCGAACCACAGAGATAAAACTGATAAAGATAAAAGCACCTAAAGAACTCCTGAAGAGAAGATTGGCAGGAGACTGTACACTGCAGCTCCATGCAGGATCCCATGATCTTACCTCCAGAGGCTTTTCCAAAAATTCCAATGCTGTTTCAGTTCTCATCATTTGAATTCGGGTGGCCCTCCAAAGATAGGGTCCTTATTCAAAAGAGCGAGACTGATACAAAGTGAAGGTCAAGCAAACGTTAATTTTGCACAAAGCATCGAGAATCATATTGACCGGTCAGGGCCTTCTCTTGCAAAGAGGCAACCCCTCCCAGCCTCAGAGACTAACATTTATAGCGGTAGTTTAGCCAGGCTATACAGACGTGGCCAATGAGATAACAATACAGAAAAAACTGCACAGTCGTGCTAAGTCTGCTACACCACAAAAACAAAAATGCTAGGTAACACATGGGTGGACAATTGGATCTCAATTTACCCTAGTAGATATATGCGTGCCCCTCTAATGGGATGTCTTCACCTGGCCTGATTCACCCTTGTATCTAGGCTTTGAGAGTAAGCTCCTCTGGGAGGAGTAGGGTCAATTTTGTTTACAGCATGGGTTCAATATAAGTTTACTGCAGAAACACAAAATGACTCCCTCTGGCCTAGCGGACCTTATAATGAGTAGCTGTAGCATCCCTAGAAATAGAGCCAAAATGACTTCCAAATCTTCAAAACTGACGATTTACCAAAAGCAGATTCTACATCCTAGAACCTTAGGTCCAGAATGGACTCATGTACTTGGAGTCCACAGGAGCAAGCATGGAGCATGTTGGAAAAGACCCATAGCCCAAGTGAAGCCATCTGAAAGACTTCCGTGCCCGTTTCAGGAAGACAACTTGTATCTTCAAAAGGACGCATTGAAGAGGATTCAAATGTCAAAGAACCTGGAGCATTCCCACAGGGTCGTGCAGATACCCTCTGGAGGAGTACATGTAGATGTGACAGCACAAGCCTGCCTTCACCCTCTCATGAACATCCCCCAAATAGTTTCATGGGATAAGCAAACAATGCCTCTTGTGGAAGATGGGCGTGTTCTAATGGAGGCAGCAGAAGATGAACAGTGGGACAACAAAGGGCCATTAGAGAGCCACAGACAGCGTATGCTACAGGTTGGTGAGGATATTCAGGAAGACAAGGAACTGGAGAATGAACATTGGAGCTCTGAGCGAAGGTCTAGCATTTGAGATAATGGGAGGTTCTCTGAACCTGGCTGCCTTCCATAGAGATCTAGGTCCAAATTAAAGAAAACATCCCCTGGCCACAGTCAATCCTTGTACCCCGGTTGTTTTTTGTCTTTTTGTCAAACAATGCACATGCACATATTTGACAGAGAGACAGAGAGATCACAATCAGGGTGTAGAGCTGGAGAGGGAAAAGCTGACTTACCCCTGAGCAGGGAACCTGAGACCAGAGTCGATGCCAAGACCCTGGGATCATGAGTTGAGCTGAAGGCCGCCTCTGAACTGATAGACACAATCCATGACACAACCTTTGACTTCTGAATATGTCCTAGTTCTAGACGTGAACCACTGCTCTGTCATTGTTCACAAATGAAGGGGAAATGGATTTTGGCTTGGGCTGGTGTTGCTTGAGCAACCTGGCCTGCTTTGAGAGCTGGTATAGTTTGTCCTCTTGAGGTAAGTGATTTGGCTATGTACAAACTACACTCCCACGCATATTTAGGTAAAGAGAATTCCTCCATTGAATGAAACTATGTCTTGTGGTTCCATGCTTCTGTGGATGGTGATGTGAGTCCTCCTTGCCTCTGAATCTGGATCTCTGTTTCTGCTCCCAGATGAGGGACAGTTTTAGCTCTGAATTCTCAAATCCATGTTCAGCCCTCTTTTTTTTCTCTCACTCCTACTTCTCCTACAATAAGCACCTCTTTCTATTCCTTGGAGTCAATGACTTTCCTAAGCTCATTGTCATGTTTCATCATTCTTCCTTCTTTCTTTGGATTTGTTTCCTTATTTACCATTCCTTTTCTGCCAGGTCAAAAATTTGGTCCTTTGCTTCTGCCAGCTTCTTGGACTTTTCCTTCAGTCTGCTACCAATCTTTTCTTTAGAAATTCTTTATTTATTTTATTTTATTTTATTTTATTTTATTTTATTTTATTTTATTTTACTTTATTTTATTTCTATCAGTTTAATCTATGTGTTTTGAGACTCCCTGATATCTTTCTGCTTTCAATCCTCCATTGGGCGTGTTATATGTGAGGTTTCACTCCGATTACCTGGCCATGATAATTTCTTGTCTTCTTCCTTGGCAACAATTGATTCTTCCATCTTTGTCTTGGATATAGGTCTCTGACTCTTTCTCAGTATTTGAAAAATCCATTCTGTTTTTTATCCTGATGGTAATTTCTTTAGAAATAAGATATCATGGAGTGCCCAAGGGCTGGCCCTTGAGGGAGTCTCAGGTATGTGTGTGTGGCATGCATGCCCTCTGCTGTTGTATCATAGCTGCCCCCTGTCCTTGAGACCAGTCATCTGCAGAGGCTCTCTTTGCCAGCCTTTTGGTGTGTTTGGGGTCTGGGCTGAATAGGCTGAGGTTTAGCTTGGTGGGATCTGGTGTGCCTATGAAAGGAGAAATTCAACCTTCACAACAGAATGAATGCCTGTAGCATTCTGTGGTCAGGGGACAGCCTATGGACAGGGCTTTCTTCTAGTCCCCTATGGGAGAATCTGTTCTCTTAAAATGAAGCAAGTTGGACTGAGGAACACAGTACCCTATGTGTTCCATGGTTAGAATTTCGTGTTTGCAGGAGAGGCAATTAAAGCCCTCACCAACCTGTCTTTGGCCAGTAGCTCGGGCTTGATGCTGCCTGTGCGAGAGCCCCAAATTTCTTTTGCCCCCATCAAATCATCTCCAAGAACACTGCCTCTCACTAATGTACAGCCAGAACCCACCATCTTCCCACTGTGTCACCTGGTATTGTCTCTAATCGTGGTTTCCAGGCTGTCTTCACCTGGCTGTTTGTTGGTGTTCTCTGACAGAGAAATACAGTGTTCTTTTGAGTTGATATGCCAAGGCTGCTGATCTAAAATCTCCAGGCCTCAAGGCCCTTTGTTGGCATGAACTAGTATGATTCAGACCCCCTGATGGTCAGAATCAATGGAATTGGAGAACGTACTCCTTGTGGGTTCCAAGTGTGCTCCGATCTCTTGTGGCTTTGCCCATTGCATTGTCTCACTGCCTTCTGAATTACCAACTTTCCACTTTTCCCCTAAACCATGTCTCCAGTCTTCTCCCATAGTGATTGCAACTTATTCTCTCTTTTGCTATGGAGTTTGCTTTGTGGGCTCCAGTTCATTTCTGCCATGTTGAAGTTGATGTGGTAATCTTCCTGTTGTGTTCCTGGATAAAGACAAGTCTGGAGTTACCAGACACTACTACCATCTCACTGTCCTGAAAAAGCCCCACAGAATCTTACCCAGCCATAAGCAAGAATGAATTCTTTCCACTTGCCTCATGTGGCAGAATTGTGGAGAGCATTAGCCTACGTCACATCTATCAGTCCCAGAAAGACAAATAACATACAATTTCACTCTCTCATGACTGTCAAGAGACATATGAAAAAGCAAGGGAAAAATGGACAAATAATACGACACTACCCAGGCACACAAAATGTGGTGTTTGTTGAGGTCAGGTTTGAGAAAATATGTGTTTATCAAAGAGGACAAAAGATGACATTCTTTGTAGGAAATGTGGCTGAAAGAGAGGGAATGTGAGTTTTCAAGGCATGTCAAATGGAACTGCTATCCATTAAATACCGACTTCCTATCTCCATCAATTTAATTATAATTGTTATTTGAAACACACTCAGCACACACACACACACACACACACACACACACACACACACACAGATAAGACACACAAAAGATGGGGAGGAAGTGAAGAATAGCACTAATGAAGCAAACCCAAAAGAAAAGAACTGAGAGAAAAGGATAAATTCCAAGACACATATTCACTCCAAAGATTAGGTCAGGAAACCTACAAAATCTCAGCTCTGTAGTAGTGACTAAAGCGTTTGAAGCAGTAATCAAACCCCTGTCAACACACAGATGGCGAGGTGCAAATCATTTCCTGTTCAACTCTTCTAGACATTTAGAGAAGGCAATGCCATTTTCTTCTCATCAATTCCACAAATGGAGGAGGTGGATGAACTCCACTTTACTAGTATAAAGACCCAATTCAAATAATGACATTTTAGGAAATAAATTATATTCCATTTCAATAATTAAACATAATAAAAATATAATTCTTTCCTTTTCTCTGTCTGTCTTCACCTGCATTTGAAAGGGCCAGCTTGTTTTTGTATTATTTTGTACTGTTGAGGAAGCCAGCCTGTCATCCATCATCCATTTTTGACAGAGTATTCACTGATGCTTCAGTTCCATATATGACCTAGTACTCCGCCTAAGATATGCCAGAACTCTTCAACACCCATTAGCCCGTTCCCTCATTCCCTGCATGTCTCTTTTTTCCTTGACTCTCAGCTTGATTCCTCAGAGTTCTGAGTTACTCTTGGTTTGTCTCCTTCTCTGACTTATCCCCTTCAGTTTTTCCTTCTTTCTACTAAGGGCCGTGGTATTCGTCCTAGGGCACATATGAGAGAAGCCATATGATATTTCCCTATGTCTCCTTGCCCATTTCATTTCACAAACCCAGTCCTGTGGCATTCATGCCAGTGCAAGAATCAAGAGTTCATCCTCCCTAATTGCTGAGGAATACTCTGTTGCCAATATGGACCACACCTTCTTTATCCACTAGTCTTTGCAAGGACATAGCAGCTCAATCCTCAGTTCTGTTCAAGTGAGCCTTATATAAGTGTTGTTCTTGTTGCTGTTCTGTTGAGAAAGCCTGCCTATCATCCATCATCCGTTTTTGACAGAGTATTCAGGGATGCTTTAGTTGCATGTACGTCCAGTGCTCCTCTTAATATATTCCACAACTCCTGACTACCCATTAAGCAGTTCTCTTTTTGGTAAACCTCAGCTGGATTCTCAGAGTCCTGAGTCACTCCTGGTAGGTCTCCTTCTCTGACTTTTTGCCCGTCAGTATTCCCTTCCTTTTCCATTTCCCAACAGCAGGGCATGGGACATTCATGTCAAGGCAAGGTCCAGGGGTTCATTCACTTCGATGGCAGAGGAATACTGAGGTGCCGAAATGGACCCAAACTTCCTGATCCACTAGTCCTTGCAAGGGCATTGCGGCTCACTCCAAAGGTCTGCTCGAATGGGCCTTGCAAGCCGTCTATATACGCCGTCCCTTTCCTTCTGACTAAAGAGTCTTGGTCCACATGTCTATACCCGTTACCACAACAAGTACAGTTAACTAATAATGACAACGGTTTCGGTCCAGGCCTCTTCATTGAGAGTTAGCTCAGATGCAGAATATCACTCTCCTCAAAGACTTTGCAAAGGTATTTAAGGGAAAGCCAGGTAGACAGAGGCCTCATCCCTTAGCCGCGTGTTTCAGAACACTAGGAGACGAGGACACAGACGGCACCATATAGCGATGCCCTCACCTTTTACCTCGGAAAGGGACTTTCCGTACCTTAGTCATCACTGACCCATAAGCAAAAGACGCTGACAAAGTACGCTCTCACCCACAGGACGAGAAACCCCACGGAGAGCTGCTCATACACGCGACCTCACCTTTTCTTGAGATATCTAGAAATTGTAGTGTAAAAGGACACCTTGCCGTCTCCGGGGATATGTTGGCCTAAAGGAAGGTATACTGAATGTCATTTTCCTTCCTCTATGTCTCCAGAAAGGGGAAGTTTGACATTAAACCACAAGACATCCTGAGTTCTTGATCAGGTTCAGAGGGCTCTTGTTTTGTCCTTCCTGGGGCTTCCTACTTAAAGCCATAGGACACCAAGGTCATGGGAGAGGGACAGCTGCTTCAGTGAAGCCAGCATCTGTGATGTCACAAAGCTTTGAGGTCATAGCAACCACTCCTCATCAACCCAGGCCTGATCACTACACTTGACTGGAGTAGTCATGGGTGGGCCAAGAGGACCCCAGGCCGTCCCAAACTGCTGGAGCCGCCTGGGTCTCTCACCAAGGCAGTTTGCGAAGCGAGTCGGTGTCACCTTCTCCATGGCCCAATTCATAGTATTTGGTCGTGAGTGTCAGCACCAGCCCTCTGGACCTCGGAGAAAGGCAAGATGCCGCATTCCATCTTAGCACCGACAAGCCAAGAAACTAACAGACCGCAAGCAATGCCTCAGGGGAGGAAATCTGAGCCCTGCGTAAGGGTGAGACCCTCCCACCAAATCATGGAGCATCTCAACAGGAAAAGGTCCACCCAAGGGAAGCTCAAAGTGAACCCCCGCAACCGTGCCAAAGACATGTCTGGAGTCTTCCACAGAAAGCACACGAGTACCTCAATGGTCTCCAGAAACGGTGCCAACAAGGCCTCCCAATCTTCCAAAAAGACCATGCATCCAAGGCAGAGTCTACACCCTAGAACCTTAGGTCCAGGACGGACTCATGTTCTTGGAGTCCACAGAAGCCAACGGAGAGCATGTTGGAAGAGACCCATAGCCCAATGAAGCCAACTGAAAGACTTCCGTGCCCATTTCAGGAAGACAACTTGTATGTGCAAAAGGACGCATTGAAGAGGATTCGAATGTGGAAGAACCTTGAGCACTCCCTCATGGTGGATCAGCTACCCTCTGTGGAACTGCATGGAGATGTGGCAGCACAAGCCTGCCTTCACCCTCTCATGACCATCCCCCAAATGGTTCCATGCGATAAGCAAACAGTGCCTCTTGAGGAAGATGGGCATGTTCCAATGGAGCCCCGAGAGGATGCACAATGTGTTAACAAGGGGTCAGTACAGCACGACAGACAGCGGATGCTGCAGGTTGGTGAGGAGATCCAGGAAGGCAAAGAACAGGAGAATGAACAAGGAAGCTCCAAGCGAAGGTCGGGCATTTTAGGATGGTGGGAGGTTCTCTATACCTGGCTGCCCTCCATAGGAACCTAGGTCCAAATTCAATAAAACATCCTTTGGCCCCAGTCAATTATTGTGCACTGTTTTTGTCTTTGTTATCTTATCGAACATGCACATGCACGTTTGGACAGAGAGGCAGAGAGATCCCAATCAGGGGGTGGAGCTGGAGAGGGAGAAGCTTACTTGCCCCTGAGCAGAGAACCTGAGAACAGAGTCAATGCCAAGGCCCTGGAATCATGAGTTGATCTGAAGGCCGCGTCTGAACTGATGGACACAACCCGGGACCCAACAATTGACTTCTGAATACCTCCTGGTTCTAGACAGAACCGCTGCTCTGTCATTGTTCAGAAATGCAGGGGATAAGGATTTTGGCTTGGCTGCTGTTGCTTGAGCTATCCGGCCTGCTTCGAGAGCTGGTATAGCTTTTCCTCTTGAAGTCAGTGACTGGGCTATGGACAAACTATTCTCCGATGCCTATTTGCCTAAAGAGAATACCTCCATGCCTAGATTTTCCGGGGGGAATGGCACTATGTCTTTAGGTGCTCCGCTTCTGTGGAAGGTGTTGGGAGTCCTCTGTGCCTCTGATTCTGGACCACTTTCTCTGCTCCCAGATGAGGGTCCTTTTCAGCCCCGAGTTCTCCAATCTAGGATAAGCCCTCTTTTCTTTCTCTCACTCTTACTTCACCTACAAGAGGCACCTCTTTCATTAACTTGGTGATTCCCTAAGCTCACTATCATGTTCCATCAAAGAATACATTCAAATGGCCAACAGACACATGAAAAAATGCTCCACATCACTCGGCATCAGGGAAATACAAATCAAAACCAGAATGAGATACCACCTCACACCGTTCAGAATGGCTAAAATGAACAAGTCAGTCAATGACAGATGCTGGCGAGGATGTGGAGAAAGGGCAACCCTCCTACACTGTATGTGGGAATGCAAGCTGGTGCAACCACTCTGGAAAACAGCGTGGACGTGCCTCAAAAAGCTGAAAATAGAACTACCCTATGACCCAGTGCTTGTAGTACTGGGTATATACCCTACAGATACAAACGTGGCATTCTGAAGGGGCACATGCACCCAAATGTTTATAGCAGCAATGTCCACAATAGTTAAACTATGGAAAGAAACTAAATGTCCTTCAACAGATGAATCAATAAATAAGATGTGGTATATATGTTCAATGGAATACTATGCAGCCATCAAAAAAAAATGAAATCCTGCTATTTGTGATGACGTGGATGGAACTAGAGGGTATTATGCTTGGCGAAATAAATCAATCTGAGAAAGACAACTATCATATGATCTCCCTGATATGATGAAGTGGAGATGCAACATAGGCAGTTTCGGGCGTACGAAAAGAAAAATAAAAAAAGATGGTATTAGGAGGGAGACAAACCATAAAAGACTGAATCTCACAAAACAGACTGAGGGTTGCTGGGGGGAGGTGTGTTGGGAGAGGATGGTGGGGGTATGGACATTGGAGAGGGCAGGTGCTATGGTGAGTGATGGTGAGTGCTGTGAATCACAGACCTGTACCCCTAGGGATAAAAACACATTATATAAAAAATTTTAAAAAATAATTTAAAAAACCCATTAAAGAAAAAACACAGATTGCAAGCCCAGAGCTAATCTCATATTCAATCAAAACTTTTGAAAGTTTTCCCCTTAAAGATCAGAAGAAAGACAAGTGTGTCCATTTTCACTACTCTCATTTGACACAGTAGTGGATGTCCTAGCCAGAGAAACAAGGAACACAAAGAAATAAGAGACTCCAAAAAAAAAAAAAAAAAAAAAGGAAGAAGTAAAATTTTCTTTTTTTGGATAACATGAACTTACATGTTAAAAAATCCTAAAAAATTCACAAAAAATTTGAATAAACAAATTTAGTAAAATTACCAAATACAAGATCAATATATAAAAGAAAAGAATTTTGTTTTGTTTCTTTTTTTTTTTATGGACTGCTTCCCAGTTTGTCATGTCATCCTTGTTCAGTGATCACGCTAATCTTCTCTGCATCATTCCAATTTTAGTATATGTGCTGCCAAAGTAAGCACAAGACAGGAGCATTTTAACATTCTAATGATGAACTATCTGAAAAAATAAAGAAAACAATCTAATTCACAATAGCATCAAAAATAATAAAATACTTAGGAATAGATTTAACTAAGAAGATGAAAGATCTGTACTCCATAAACTATGACATTGATAAAGAAATTGAAGGTGACAGAAATGGAAAGATAGCTCATATTTATGAATGGTAAGAATTAACATTGTTAAAATGTCCATACTACCGTAAACCATCTGTAAATCCAATTCCTATCAAAAATCCAATGTTAGGGGCGCCTGGGTGGCTCAGTGGGTTAAGCCGCTGCCTTCGGCTCTGGTCATGATCCCAGGGTCCTGGGATCGAGCCCCGCATCAGGCTCTCTGCTCAGCAGGAAGCCTGCTTCCTCTTCTCTCTCTGCCTGCCTCTCTGCCTGCTTGTCATCTCTCTCTGTCAAATAAATAAATTAAAAATCTTAAAAAAAAATCCAATATTATTGTTTTACAGAAGTAAGTAAAGAATCCTAAAGTTTATATGAGACCATAAAAGACAACAAATAATCAAAGCAGTTCTGAGAAAGAATGAAGAAGGGAGATTACACTTCTTGATTTGAAACTATACTACAAAGCCCTCATGCTCAAAACAATAAAGTATACTGGCATAAAAACAGACCAATAAACAAGTAGAACAGAATTGAGAGTCCAGAAATAAATCCTTTCATACAGTCACCTAATATTTGACAGGGGCCAACATATGTAATGGGGAAAGATAGTCTGTTCAATAAATGATATTTAAAACTGAATAGTCACATAAACAGTATGAAAAGGGAACCTTATATCACTCATAAGTCTGAACTTGAAATAGATTAAAGACTTAAAGGTGATGCATGAAACTAAATTTCCTAAAGGAAAACATAGGAAAAATTCTCCTTGACATTGGTCTTGCCAATAGTTTTTTGGATACCAGACTAAAAACACAAGCAAAAAAAGCAAAAATAAATAAATGGTATTACATCACACTAACGTTTCTGCATTGCCAAAAAAAGGGAGAGAGAATGAAAACACAATCCACAGAATGTAAGAAAATACTTACGAATCTTATATCTGAAAAGAGGTTAATAACCAACAGATACAAGTAGAAAAAAATATATGATTAAAAAAATAGCAAAAGGATCTCAATAGACTTTTTTTTTCAAAAAAGTTATATAAATGACCAACAGGAGCATTAAAAAGTGCTCAACGTAAAAATCTCAGGGCAAAGTCCTTATGTTGTTGTTGTTGTTGTTTACCTCTGAAAAACACAGCAAGATATTAGAATATATACTACCAAAAAATTGAAACTAACCAATTTTGGTAAATATTGGGGAAAACGGGGAACTTATGCACTGTAATAGGGATATAAATTTGTATGGAAAACAGTATGGAGATTATTCATATTATTAAAAGTAAAATTACCATATGATTCAGTAATCCCACTTCTAGGTATCTATCTAAAGAAAACGAAGTTCACTGTTCAAAGACATATCTGCACTCTTATGTTTATTATAAAATTATTAACTCTAAGCAAGAGATGGAAATAACTTCAGTATCCATTAATGGATGAATGAGTAAAATAAGTATGGTAAATATATACTACGGAATACTACTTAACCATGAAAAATTAAGAAATACTGCCATTTACAACAGCATGGATGGATCTTGAAGGTATTATTCTAAGTGAAATATTTCAAAGATTTTGTATATTTTTTTAATTTATGTATTATGATATCCCTTACATACAGAATCTGAGGAAAAGGAAAACTAATGGAAACTTAGAGTTGAGTTGACAAGGGGTGAACCTGGGGTGGAGTAAGGTGGTCCAAGGGTGCAAACTTGCAACTATAATATGAAAAAGTTCTGGGGATCTAATGTACAGCATGATGATCATAGTTAATAAGATATACATACTTTTTTTTATTGTGCTTCCCTTTATTAAACTTTGCATATATCACATTCTTACAAGTTGAAAGTTTATAGCAATCTTGTATAAAAGAGGTCTGCTGCCACCATTTTTCTAACAACATTTGTTCATTTTGTGTCTCTTTGTCACATGTTGGTAATTCTTGCAATATATCAAGTTTTTTCATTATTATTGTATTTGTTATGGTGATCTGTGATCAGTAATTATGACCCACTGAAAACTCAGAACTAGTGTACTTAAGGTATATACATTGTTTTTCTTTAAAAACATAATGCTTTTGAACAGTGCAGTATAGTTTTTATTTTTTATATGCACTGGGAAACATAATTTTTTATATGCACTGGGAAACCAAAAAATATAATAATTTGACTTAGTTTATTGAGATAATCACTTTATTGAGGCAGTCTGGAACAAAACCCACAAGACCTCTGAAGTTTATCTCTACTATACTATATACATAAAAGTTGCTAAGAGAGTAGATCTTAAAATTCCTTATGATAAATGCATAAAAAACAGTGGCAACTATACGAGATAGTAGATGTATTAACATTTTTATGTAGATTATATTGCAATAAAGATGTATACCAATTTATCAAATTGTACAAAATTTACACAATGTTAAAGGTTTGCAATGTTATAAGAAATCATTTCTTAAATTTACAAATATGTCGATTTTTTTCAATAAACCTGGAAAAAACTTTTTGTAGAATTAATCTATTTTTCAAAAAATGAAGTAAGGCAGTAGAAACTGCAACTAACTCTGAAATAATAGAATATAAAATCCATTTTCATTATATACACTGTGACAAAAAGTATTACTTAGTTTACAATGGAGGAGTACTTATGAAACATGAAGGATGGTCTATAAAAAAGGCTGAAAGAGCTCAGTTTTAAGGTTTAAATTTAAAATCTTCTTTTGAAATACTAAACTGACCACCCAGTGTTCCAAACATCAATGTCTTAACTGCATGAATTTATTTCATACAACTCTATAATCTAGTTTCATAAGAAAACAGCATGCAAATTTTGAATAAGACAGACTTGCTTAAGTTTCATGTTCAACAGTAAAGGATACCTCCCTAAAAACAAATAGAAGACAAATCAGCATATTTATTATGATAATTATTATTCATAAAGAGATTCATATTGAATTAGGGAATATATATCCTCAGAGGGGTAAAGTAAAATGAAATTTATTTTGGTAAATGTGTCTATGAATAGTCAATACAATGCCTCAATATAAATGAATATTACCATTTTGAACAATTTAATTACTATTACTAGAATTATTATAAGTATAAAAATAGCTATCATTTTAGCATGGAATATGAGATTCTCATGCTCCATGCTTCATCACATCCACACAACAATGCAGCATAATAAGTATTATCATCACCATTTCATGGGTGAAAAAACTGAGGCTAACACATTTGGATAACTGGTTTATGATTACATGGGTAGCAAAAATGCATCACACTAATTTAGGCTTTATGATTTCAGAATTGTACTCTTACCATTGCACATTCTATTACTCTGTAAATACTTGGCCTGTTTTCATTTGGTTCTTTAATTTTATTCATGTGGTGATGGCTTAAAGCTTCATTTAAAGGAAGCTTAAAAATTTCATTTAACCAAAAGCTCCCAAGAATTAAAAATGTCATTGATCTAATGTAGACATGGATATCATTAGTTAATGGGTAACTATATATTTTCCACTCTAGTGAGATAAAAGAGTATTTTTCTAAGTTTTAATCTCTCAGTGTTAAAAAGGACTTTGTTAAAATAGAAATATTTAGACAAAGGTGATCAAAAGTCTGGATCAGGTCACCTTAAGGTAAATATTAGGAAACTGAGGAAACAAATGGAGATTTGAACACTGAGCTATGATATAATGAATGGTTTCAAGTATTTAGTAGAGTATAGAAAAGCCCTTTAAAGCCTGGTCTTAGCCTAGCATTGCAGCTTCTGGGATATCTATCTATCATCTATCTATCTAGATATAATGTGAAAACTTTTTTAACTTAAAGATTTTGAGAAATAGAACATAATCAGCACCATAGAAGATCTGTTTCTGATAACAACCTAGCCCCTCCTCCCAGTTTGTTAATATTCTCTCTTATTTAATGTAACATTGTGCAAATAGACCACTACTGATCTGCTGTTATGAATGAAATAGCTATAATCATCTGTTTGCATATCCTGGTGAAAATATTCATTTAGTTCCATGTTGTATTTCTAGGAATGGACCAAATTTTTATTTTTATTTTTAAGTTTTCTAAATATTGTCCAACTTACCTCAAATGTTTTTATTATGGGCACTTTCATTCTTTCACATTCTTGCAAGGCAATTTTACTGTTGCCCAATATGGTAAGTGTGTAATAGTATGTCATTTTAGGTTTTAATTTATTATTAATTTAATTTAATTTAATTCCAGATTCATAATAAAGATAAACAGTTTTTATATATGAGTGGCCATTTGGATTACCCTTTCTGAAAAGTGCATGCTCAAATCTTTTGATATCTTAACATTGTGTCATACTGACTTCTTTAATAGTAGATTTTCTGAATGAACTTTAAGCTGTGTAGGTCTTCTCTATTTTATTTTGAACTTGTTTTCATTTCAAAATCTTTATATTTATTTTCATAATCTGCTTTTATTTTTCTTTGTCTATTATCTATCTATCTATCTATTTATTTGCAAGCAAGAGAGAGCGAGCAAGTGAGAGTGCAGGGAGGGATAGAAAAAGAAGGGAAAAGAATCTTAAGCAGGCTCCAGGCTCAGCACAGAGCCCAACTCTGGGCTCTATTTCACAACCCTGACATCATGACCTGAGCCAAATGAAAGAGATAAAATAAAATTAAGGTGTTAAAAAAAAAAGGAAAAAGAATTGGAGGTTTAATTAAGTGAGCCACCCAGGCACCCCTGTGGTACCTTAAATTAGCTGTCATATTTTTAAAGTTCTAGAGTATCCATTTGTTCATTTATAAAACCTTTCTCAATATCATTTTTAGTGTCAGTTTTTGGTTCAATTTGCTTCCCCTCTCATTTCTTTGAGCAGAGTAATCAAGCCATTTTACAATCTTTATTGATCATTTTAACATCATACTTAATCCCATTTTGTCTATCAAATCTTGTTAATGGTTTTTCTTTGTGTGCTTTGTTACATTTTGCTATGTTCAAGACATTATATTTGAAACTCTTATTGAGTAGGGATAATTAAGAGCTATAATAATGGTATGGTCCTCCTTGGTAGGATTTTCTCTTATATCTGAGACTCTACAAGACAATCATACTCCAAATTCAGTGATTGACTTTCTCAGTTTACACAGAAGGCAAGGTAGGCTATAGTCTTATTTCTGCTTCTCCTTGTGCTTTGGGGATCTCAACTTAAATTTGGGTTGTACCAAAGTCCTCAAATTTGATTGCTGCTGGATTTTGAATTTTGTTTCTCTAGTATCAAGAGTCTATGAACAACACAGCTCAGTGTGTTTTAGCAGTTTCAAATGCTCTCATAGCTAAAATGGCTTCAGGGCATATATCTCTAGGCTCTCATTGTATTTCGTATTTTGGCCCAGTAATCCCTCACTTATTTTTATAATCATTCTGATATTTTTAACTTTAAAAGCTATTTTGTCTGGATTTTTAGTTGTCTTAAGTAGGAGTTTTTAGATCACCATTACTAGAAGCAACAACAAATATACATGAAAATATATGCAGTAGTTTATCACATCTTTATGGCTTTGAACTTCCATAAGCTGAGGCATCCTTCTCTAATCACTTAGGCAAACTCCAATTTACCCTTTAAAACAACCCAAGAATTGCTTCATTTAAGAACATGTTCAGGGATGACTCTTCCCCACTCTTCTTACCAACATTCCCACACACTCTTTGCTACCCAAAGCTTGTTTATGAACTTTCGTTAGGTATATCAGCGTGACCAGAATTTTGCTCTATTGTATTTTTGTCCTTTAGAGCTTTAATTAAATATGAATTCCATAGAAAGTCTGTCCCTTTTCTTTCAAACCTGGGTTAGTTATTTCTTCTCATTCTTTGTCAGAAGTTACTTTATTAGAGAAACTTATAGCTCTATTGTGACTTTGGAGCCTTTACAGTTTTTCGACTGGAAAAATCACCCATCCCTGAGATTTTTACGCAGCTTCCTAGCTGATATTATTCAGAAATCTGTTCAAAGCAGACTTTTTCAGGGAGGCCCTTTTGGACCACTCAGTTTAAAAACCTCTTCTCAATCACTGCTCTTTTAAAAATGTGCTTATTTAGTTCAAATATGCATCTCTATTAAAGAAAAATCAGTACTTTTTTTTTTTTAAAGTTGGCTTACCTATTATCTATCTCTCCCATTAAAATGATTCCTCTGGGCTGGGGTTTTGTTGTGCTCATCTTAGGCCAGGCACTCAATAAATTGTCTCTGAATGATTGAATTGTTTGACTCCCTTGCTAGATTCTCAACTTCATGAGGCCAAGGATTGTTCTATTCAGTCCTTCTTTATCCTCAATGTCTGTTATATTGCAGTCACTTACATGACTAATGGGAAAAATCACAGAAAGAAAGAGTTAAAACTACATAAAAACCCCGTAGGTTCAATAACACAAAGCTTTCTAAAATTATTTAGCCCAGGAATTGAATACTGGCTGCACTTTTGATTTTTTTTAAATGGTATTGAATTTAATTTAAATGGAAATACTGGAATGGTAGAATAATAAAAAAATTATAAAAGCAACTTGCTCCTTAAAGTAAGAATTATATAGGACATCTCTTCTAGAAGCAAAATTTTCAAATGACAAACATCTGAAAGCATAGAAGGAGAAGTAAGAGTGTGAATTGTATTTCAATGCTCTTTTCTTTATATTCAACAAACAGCTTCATTCACACACCTTTCCAATTTTTTCAACTCTTTTGACAAAGCCTTCAGAGGAGTTACTGCTGATGACAACCATCACAGCCTAACAGGAGAAATTTTATAAAGAAAAATAATAGCATGTTTTTCCCAAATTGTTAAGGATATGGTGAAGCTCTGTCGGATTCAAAGGAGGAATGTGCAATTCCATGCTATATATAATAATAACTTGTTTTAATAGTGGCTTTGCAATTTTTCAGATATATCCATTTACTGAAACCACTATCAAATAAACAAAAACAAACAAATGAACAGGGGTTCGAGACAGAAATTATCTAATCTAAAAATAGCACATGTTCACAGAATACACAACACATATCCCAAGTACTACTATAGGTTTCAAGTAATAGTCAAAACAATAGTAAACATGATTCAGACCCTACCAGTCAAATCATAAATGGGACCTTAACTGTAAATCCTTATCTTTAGATCAAAGCGGGTAATTGGGGGCTGAAGATACATTATAGAACTAATATGTTATAGAACTCCTCTGAAATGAGTCATTTATTCCATCACTTTTCCTGCACAGCTGCTGACCCATGTTTTGGTTCCTGGAAATAGCTGCTACCCTGTCATACTTCTTAAAAGCACATATATTGATAACTCTACTCATTCCTCCATTCCTCTGTGACTGTCACTGTGTTAAAATGTGGAGTCAGCTGACTCACTTGTGATGGTAATAAAGTAGATGAGTTTGCAAAGTATTTTGTTATTTCTAAAAATGCAAAAACCAAATTACATTGAAATCATAAGGGGTGTTTCAGGGAGAGCTGTAGGATGTGGTTTCTTGTGTAATCCACAGAGATTAGCTCCAACACATATTTAAACTCTGCTCTAGGAGCAACCTTAGTGGTAAAGCAAGAAGATAAACAGATGTATACACACCCTGGCACAAAATTATCACTTATGTTTGGCTTCCTAGTCTCCTCGTGTTACTTATTTATCTTAACTTCTCTCTGAAATCAGGGAACACAGAATCTCAATCAGTAGACATTTTTCTACTGAATTACCCAATAGTCCGATCATACCCCTAATACTTTTTAAAATTATTTCACTCATAATCCCAAATCTGCTTTGCTTCCTCATCTTAGTACACTGTAATTTGATTTCAAAATGAGGACAGTTGTCAGTAATGCCACATTCATTCATCTATTTTACAATTCCATGTGCTTATAACTATGAAGATATGTTAATAACATCCATTCCAATAAGCCACCCTAAATTTATTATCATGAAACAAGACCTCAAGAAAGAGAATTCAAAATCATCCATGTATTTGCAACTTATTGCAATAAAGCCTTTATCAATAGACTTCCCTGTGCACATGGTGGTCAAATTGCTGGTGAAAACCAGCCAGATCTATTACAAGCTTTCTCATGGCTTCTAGGTAACCCAAGTGAGCCTTTATTGATACTGGGAAGGGATAAAGCAGGGAAGGGATAAACAGTGCTATAAGATTTGGCTAGACAAAAGTAATGACTCTCATTACAAAGTGAGTATTTTTTTTTCAAGCTTTAGTTCAGTTTATTTTTCTTGTATAAAACTATGTAGTAGCCACAGCTGGAGCCTGGGTCCTCTGAACAGAGACTCTGGTGTGGGTCTTCACAAGATGGTCCGTGAACTCCTGATAGGGAGACTTGGTGAACACAGTCTCCTTCCAGAGATCAGGGGTGAGATAGCTGTAGGTCTTGGAGATGGCATCGAAAGTAGCCTTGGCAAAGTTCCCTAGGGTGGCAGTGCAGCCCCTGGCCGAGGTGTAGCAGTCGTCAATACCAGCCATCATCAGCAGTTTCTTGGGCACAGGGGCCGAGACAATGCCAGTGCCTCTGGGGGCGGGGATGAGACGCACCAGCACAGAGCCACAGCGGCCAGTCACCTTGCACGGGACAGTGTGGGGCTTGCCGATCTTGTTCCCCCAGTAGCCTCGCCGCACAGGGACAATGGAAAGCTTCGCCAGAATGATGGCTCCGCGGATGGCAGTGGCTACCTCCTTGGAACACTTGACATCCAAACCGACGTGTCCATTGTAATCTCCGATGGCGACAAATGCCTTGAACCTGGTCCGCTGGCCCGCGCGCGTCTGCTTCTGCACAGGCATGATCTTCAAAACCTCGTCCTTGAGGGAGGCTCCCAGGAAGAAGTCGATGATCTCAGACTCCTTGATGGGCAGGGAGAAGAGATAGATCTCCTCCAGGGACTTGATCTTCATGTCTTTGACCAGGCGGCCCAGCTTGGTGACGGGGATCCACTCCTTGTCCGCGGCCTTGCCCCCGCGAGCTCCGCGGCCTCGGCCCCGGCCCCGACCACGGCCCCGGCCCGCCCCGGCCCCGGATGCCGCTGCCGAAGCCACCGCGGAAACCGCCACGGCCTCCCATTCCAGGGCCCCCGGGCCCTCCGGGCCCTCTCGCAGCACCGGCGTCATCCGCCATTTGGTGTTCTCTCGGAGAGGAAACAAAGTGAGTATTTTAAAGCAAAAGAGCCTGTTGGGAATATTGTTTTATAAAATAGTGGTTTTTTTTATTAACTTTTTAAAATTCAATTAGGTAACATATAGTGTACCAATAGTTTCAAATGTAGATTTCAGTTATTCATCCATAGCATATAATAGCTAATGCTCAGTACTTACTGTTATAGCTTCTTGAAAGCAGAATTTTAACCCACTGAGCCACCCAGGCGCCCTTGAAAGCAGAATTTTAGATCACATTTTCTGATTACTTCCATGTCGTACAACACTTTCCTGCTAGCAACCTTCAAAACATACTGTTTGTTAGAGGAATTTCTTTAATAATAAATAAATAGGAATTCATTTAAATTTATAAATATATAAAATAAATAGGAATTTATTTAAATTTATTTAAATATTACACACTGTTTCATTGTTCATAAATAAGGTGATGATATTATAGCCATTAGTTGGTAGCACTGATATATCACTATCTTTTTACTTCTCAGTGCATTCTCTTTACACAAATAGATATATATTTTAAAAAATGTGAATCTGTGGCAAACTTGTAAAAAACCCTATACAGTAAAGTTTATCATTTTAAGTAATCTCAATTATCTTCCTCAATTGTGATAGTATATCCTTCTATCTAGGCCAGATATTGTATGAGGGATTTGAAGAGACATACTTTTCTAAATTTCACTTTTCTCATCTGCAAAATGCTTATCATGATCCTACAAAAAAATACACTTATAATTTTTTGATGAAAATTTATTTATTTATTTTAAGATTTTATTTCTTTATCAGAGAGAGTGGGCGAGAGAGCAAGCACAGGCAGACAGAATGGCAGGCAGAGGTAGAGGGAGAAGCAGGCTCCGGCCGAGCAAGGAGCCAGATGCGGGACTCGATCCCAGGATGCTGGGATCATGACCTGAGCCAAAGGCAGCTGCTTAACCAACTGAGCCACCCAGGCGTCCCTTTTGATGAAAATTTAATCTGTATAAACAATATATTTGCTGTAATGCGTGGTTCATGGAAAACATCTTTTTTAATTATAAGCAGTATTAGAAATTAAGTAAATGTGTCTATAATATTTAAAGTTTTAACACATAATTCCACTGCTTTGCCTTATTTTCTCAAATCCCTTTACCACTTTCACTGACAGAGTCAAATGTACTTTTTCTACTAGTAGCCAGCTCTTTGTCTTTTGTCAGAAAGATGCCCTTGTGAATTATTTATAATAGAGATATTAGCAATAATAATAATAATAATAATAAATAGCCATGAAAATGTTAAAAAAAAAGTTTTCTTAACTAATTAGGGTTCTTAGACATCAATTAGAGGAACCACCTCGGGCAAGCAAATTAATCTGCAAGACATTCCCAGAATTAACAAGTCAGTCAGATACAGGGTTGTCTGTAGACTGAAAAGAACTAGGTTTGGAAAATAGGTAAGGACAGTGAAAAAAGTGATCAAATTTTTGGGCAAAATAAACTCTTAGGTGTCCTTTCAATGGAGTCCTGTTCATTATGTAGCAGAAACTCTGGAGATTATCTCAATCCATTGGAGTCACCCCGTTTATTAGCTTGCTATTGACAAAGTTATTTACAAACTGTAGAGCAAGAGGTTATAATGGAGAAAACTGATGGTAATGCACAGGATTCTTGTTAACAATAATGCAAGTTAGTGATTTTTCATTAGAAAACATAAATTCTATAACCCAAATTATGGGCCCAGAGCACTTCTGCTGCACAACTCTGCTTATATCCCAAATAACCATGTGAACTAGTTTTAATATCTGCTTCTCTTATTAATTTTTGAATAAAAATTCTTGACACAAGTATTTTATAATTGTGTGATAATCATGAATTTAATTTTTGGAGAACAAAACACACTTTAGCATAACTAGGTTTGTTCACAGAACCAGCCTTGGTAACACACTTCTATATGTTAGAAATGATGTAATAAATGTAGAATATTGGGCACTTGTTTGGTATTCTTTGCCATGTTTTGCACTATCTAAAAAGAGATCAGTGAACTTGGACTGGAGTTAGTAGACATGGAAGAAAATAAAATATTACAGAGAAGAATACTCTGTGGTCCACAACCTAAACGGCCTGGGATTCCCATCATTTGGATCCCTGTAGCTTTACAGAAGTCAATTAAATTTGTGTATCTCTGATTAAAGTTGTTTCCCCAGTACTTTTTCAAACATCTCTTGTAAAGTATTGTTTCCCAGAAAAAAAGGGATTTTGCACATGTATCTGCCTTTGTCTCTGGTCATGATCTCAGTCAGTATCCTGGGATCGAGCCCCATATCGGGCTTCCTGCTCATTAGGGAGTATACTTCTCAGTCTCTCTCTGCAGCTACATCCCCCTGCCCCACTCATGCTCTCTCTCTCTCAAATAAATAAATACAATCTTTAATTTTTTAATTAAAAATAAGATAAATAAATTAAAATAAAAAGTCTGGGCTTACTGCCCCATTTAGCTCCTTTTGTTTTTTTGAGTTGTATTTAAAGCAGCATGAGAGAACATGAGGCTCTCAAACTTAAAAAAAAAAGGAAAAAATTGAGTTTTGTTAGGATTTAAGATCTTGTCTGCTAGACAAAAACGTTGGCTTTGTTAACATGTGAAAATTATCAAAAGGGAATAAGATAGAATTCTAATAATTTTTGTAGAAATTAAAAATTTTCTCCAACCCAATTACATACAGACCCATTAAGTAAATTCATTCCAATGTCCCAAACCAACCTTTTCTAATAGTAATGCATCTGTGTAAACAGGGTCAACCCAAGGAATAAATAAATATTATTATTTTTTTCCTGTCTCTTCCACAGTCTCATCTGGGTATATTGGTAGCAAGCCAATTATCTATCTTATAAGACATGATATCATAAGGAAGGGTATTCTGTCCATTTGGAACAACTGAAAATCATTGTAATTTTATCTTGGTGCAGTAACTTGAGATGGCAAAGTGTGGTTTATGAATATATTTTATTTTTTTTTTACTGGGAAGAAGAGATTATAGAGATATTGGTTATCCAAGAGAGACTGACAGGTGTTGATAGTTGCCAGGTCAATATCCATCTACTTTTTCCTTTAGTATCAGAAAGCACTGAGGGATTGACAACAAGGAAACTTAAAACAACATCAAATATTTTATTGTCTCTTTTCTAGCTACATTGTAACCATATGACAAAGTATCAGTCGTACAAGATATCATTCTCTTTTACCTCTATCTTTCTGCCAGAAATGTGGGCTTAATAGTGAGAACTCCAACAGCAATTTTTGCAACTGTGAATAAAAAGCCATGAAAACCTCTAAGATAGTTCACTTGACTTTCTTAAGACTCTGAACCAACACCAGAAAACACTCTCTGTAGTCTTCTTGTTAAATGAAAAATATGGTTAAACCACTTTTGACAGTCTACTACCTACAGCAAACTGTAAATCTTAATTGAAATATGTCCTCTCAGCTGTGCTTAAGCAACTGAGTCCTGAGCTTTTCAGGTTTTCAGTCTGAAAGAGTACACCTCGGGTGCTCTGAAAGGGAAGAGAAACGACACCCTGTTCTCCATATAAATTAAAGAAGAGAAATCTGTGCATTTAAGTGGGCCATATAAAATTTATCAAGCAGTTATCTCCTAACTCCTTCCTATCCAAATTACCTGATATGCTCTCCCTACTCCTTTATTCCACGTTACTGCCTTTTCACAACATGTCTTCTGTTATTTCCTTCTTGCAAGCTAGTTTTGATTTCTGCATCTAAAAAAATCAACAATCATTGTGTATTTCAATTCCCATTTTCCTCAAATGCATTGATTCTTCTTATCTATTACTCTTTTCTCATACTCAGTGTCTTTGTCTTTATGGGGTTTGTACTTTGCTTTTCCCCATCCTTTACTGCCATTATATAATCAATCTAATAACTTCTTAGAGAAAGTTAAAAATTCCCGCATAGCCACACGTGAACACAAAGTCACTGATTTTTAGCAAACCTATAAGATAGTCAGACATCCATTCAATTTCTTTTTTTTTAAGATTTTATTTATTTATTTGACAGAGAGAGATGACAAGCAGGCAGAGAGGCAGGCAGAGAGAGAGGAGGAAGCAGTCTCCCTGCTGAGCAGAGAGCCTGATTTGGGGCTCGGTCCCAGGACCCTGGGATCATGACCTGAGCCGAAGGCAGTGGCTTAACCCACTGAGCCACCCAGGCGTCCCTCCATTCAATTTCTTAACTGAGTCCCAAATGCATCCTGACTTCTAACCTAAACCTAAGCTCTACTTCTTACACGTTGTTATATGACCAAATTCTTTCAGTTCAGTATTTTGTAACATTTAAATATTAATCAGTTGATGCTTTGTTTGTGTATTTCTATGAAAATAATTTGAATACTGTAGATTTATTGTTATATTTATAGGTTTATAATCAAAGTTTCATCAGTTGAAGTTTTTGGAAATTTCAGATATAATGATTAACCTAAAATGATACTGCCTCAAATCCCTCTGATATCAAGGCCCAACACCTGATTATAGCCAAACCTGTGGTGGATAGTTCCATGGGAAATTGCAGTTACTTAACACTAATAGCATCTCATGTTCTCTCTCTCATTTTAGAATGTCTCCAACACAACCTGAAAGTGTAGGAGAGTTAATGTCCTCTGAGGACAGCTCTCAGTGAAGTGGAAATAAGAACCATAGGTAAAATTGTCAGTTTTCAGGTCTTCATGAGGACAACTTAAAGAAGTTTCTCAGGACCTTTCAGTAAAAGCAAGCCTTCATTTTCTATCCACAACAATTATATCAACAATGTACCTCTTTGACAAAGTTGCTTCTTCACTGTATCACTTTCCCATTCTTTTCTACCTTGGATAATCTCCCAGATAAACTAACAGTACTCAAATCCTTTGTCCTACTCTTTGCTCTCAGGATAAATGGAGCCAAAAGACTTAGATTAATATCAAGTTCTGAATGGGATCTTAGAGCTATTTCTGTCCAGATTTTCATAAACATAGGGACCTTTGAATTATCAGGCTATAAATAAGTTCTAAATGGAGGGGGCAAAAGCAAAAAGTAGAAATTTTTATGTTTGATTTTTAATCATGATTAATTGACTTTATTGATTATTAAAAATACTAACATTATAAAAGTGTGGATCTTTGTAAAACAATGTCTTAATGTAAGAAAGAAGTTGCATAGTCCTTTTGAGAATATTAAACCAAGTGTTCAGGTGCCATCTAATTTCTTGTTTAATCCAGAACTTTGGTGTGCATCATCTTGAGGAATAGGATTTTGAAGTCCAGACAGACTAAGAGAAAACTGATCCAAATGTGTGTGTTTATATTTCTGCTTTTGTTGTAAAAATCAAAGTGTGATTGCTGGTTTAAAATGGTAAAACTAATAATGTTCATGGACTCGATTATAAATTTTCTAATTGTATGGGAAGAATCCAATAAACATAGAATTAATTGATTTGCAAATCCTCAAAGAGCTACAGGATCAGGTAGTGGTATGTTCTGATTCAACAGCATCATAATGCAGCATTTTATATGTGTGGCTAATGGATATTTTCATGAATGTTTGCTAGCTAGTCAGCCAATACAGAGAAATATTAGGTAGCGTAATTACTCACAGTTGTGTTTAATAAAATGAGAGAAAATTATCAAATGACACTAATAATAATAATCCTATAGCAGGCTAAATATTCAATGATAATTACAAGTATTAATCTAGCTTTCTTCCCTGATTATGACTCTGCTCTCCTTTATCATAATGGGAGTAGCAGATTGTCTGCAGTGAATTGTGAAAACGCAGCAGTGACTTTGGCAGTGAAGGCCTCCCATCAATTTTGATAGGTTAAAATGATTCTGGTTGGTCTTGAGCAAATGTGTCAATTTTTTTTTTCTGTGTGTGTCATAAAAGAAAGAAGCAATAGTAAATTCTTGCTGTTATTCCATGGAGCCAATAAAATCATACTGCCAACAAGAGGCTGTTGACACCATAGGTGTAGTTAACTGTCTTGAAATACTACGCCTGGAAATAAAATCCTAATATTTCACATAACCTCTTTTTTTAAAAGAAACAAAACAAAACAACTATACTGCTTACATTTAGGGCCCTGCTGTTGTGTAACTATTTTTGAACATGTCTTCTGTAAGTGTATATATATATATATATATATATATATATATATATATATATACATATTTTTCTGTGCAATAAATTCATTTAGAGATAAATTTGGATTGCAAATTATTTTGGGGGAGGCGTGGTATTTGTGGCTAGTCTTACAAGTAAAAAGGACTAAAAGAAAGAAGAAAAACATTTTTTATTACAGCATATTTACATCTGTCCAAAGTACTTATCTACTATAATACTGACTAATGTATAATACTGTACACAAAGAAAGAAGCTAAATGAGTTATAATTCAGTCAGTGTATAGCTGGCCATTTTAAAACTTACCACTGAATCTTTCTGGTATGCAATGTGATATCTGGCAATCTGGTCCAGTTCATTACATCAGGTCATTTGTATGTTCTTATTACCATTTTGATAGCATAGCACATTTTATAACCCAGACATTTTACAATGGAACTATGATGCATGTATTTTCAAAAGTATAGACATACATGAAGCTATGAGGTCAAAAAAGATGAATGTCCGTAGTACCATATAGACTCAACAAATAAAAGTGTCCAAGGGTCTGAGTGTGACTTATGAATATTGTATAAGATTAGGCCAACATGTGGTTTTGATATAAATAATCTGTTCTTAAATTAGAATTACAATCGTTGAGTACAGTGTTGAAAATGGCAGATAGATTTTAGCTATCTTTGCTCACTAGGGAAAATGGAAAAATGTTTAGTTTGGTCAGATTTTCACTTAACTTCTGAAAAATCTTACGTTTGAGAGAACCCTTCTGAAATAAGAATCCTTAAAGACATAACCCCTTTGGCACAAGTTTTCAAGAAACTTGTTTGATGTTGTAGACAATTCTATGGCACACGTACTGTTCTAGATGTTTCATGCCAATAATATGTAAGCCATACCAAGGCTACATATACATATAGAGATGTTCCTCAGCTTACAAGGGGGCTATGTACAGAGAAACACATAAAAAATTGAAAATGCATTTAATACCCCAAAACTATCAAATATCATAGCTTACCTTAAGCTTATTTAAACATACTCAGAACACTTACATTTGCCTGCATTTGGGCAAAATCATCTTAAGCAAAGCCTATTTTATAACAAAGTATCAAATATCACATGCAATTTATTAAATATTACAATAAAAAAAGAAGAATATATATATTCTATATATATATTCTATATATAGAATGCTTGTAAGAATATCAGGTGTTCACCCCTGTAATCTTCTAGCTGACTGGAAGCTGTGGCTCACTGCCGCTGCCCAGCATCACAAGATGGCACCATATAGAACAAGAGTTTCAGGTGGTAGGTGTTGTAAGTTTTACCCAAACTGACATTGGTTTTTGTCATCATATATGTCAAGTAGTTTTCTCAGGTTTATTTTTAGAATATCCTTGTATAATGAATATTTACACTGATATCTAGTATAAAAATCTTGCAATTTAACATTAGAAACATTAAGATATTGAAAATCAATCTATTTCTTTAATTCATTGAAGACATTTTTGGCTTGTTTCCAGTACTTTCTTACTGGTTAAAAAATGAATTTGAAGTAGTCTGGATTTCATTATTATATGGCACTTTCCCTTTGATGAATACAAAGACGATATTCTATATTAGCTATCTGAGAAGAATTTATTTTTTTAATTTTATTTATTTGTAAGAGAGAGAGTGAGAGAGAGCACAAGCAGGGGGAGCAGCAGGATGAGGGAGAAGCAAACTCCCGGCTAAGCAGGGAATCTGTTGCAGAACTGAGTCCCAGGACCCTAAGATCATGACCCGAGCTAAAGGCTCAGGCGTTTAACTGACTGAGCCACCCAGGTGTCCCAATCTGAGAAGAGTTCTGTATGCTATTCCTATTAATATGCAGTTTAAAGTCTAGGTAATTAACTTAATATTTTAGTGGCTATTGCATAGATAGCACTATGTTCCAGGCAGAGAGTAAGAAAGAAATATTAAATCAACCATATTCTATGCATTCTAAATGAAAATAATTAATCGATCATAAAAATCCTTCTATTTATGGAATATCAACTTATAAGCTTTCCTCCATATGAACAATGCCAAATACCAGAATAAAGGGTCATCTAATACAAATAAAGGATAGAATTAAAGAATTCTGGTAAGCCATTTAATTTTGAAAAATGGTGTTCTATTGTTGCTGAGTTGTGGTTTTCAGTTACATAATATCTGATAAGTGTAGAAGTAACATGAGTGTTACGTGAGATGAGAAATGGTATATAATTAAGATATTTTTAAAAGTACAGATAAATACAAATTTGTAAACATAGCATTATGGAGGAGTAAAAATAAATGATAGCTACACACTCTAAAGTGAATAAAACTTGGAAAGCTAATAGAGAAGTAAAACAAGGACAGTGCAAAAAGTATGGTACATTTTTATGAAGTTCAAACAAATTCTGTGAAATCATAGATGGACTTAAAGATACTATTATGTATCAAATATTATAAAAATTAAGCAAGGAAATAGCAAACATAAAACAACCAAAGCATACAAACTTGGGTAGATACAAGAGGTGTGATCATGTTCTACTTCATAAAGAGATGAGTTAATAGATAAATACAAGTAACTAGACTTTTTAGAAGTTCATAAAACGTTGCCTGTTATTTCTTAGTAATATAAAATATATGGTTTTATAACAAAAACGTTTATCTTAAAATATTTAAAAATAAATTTCAGGCTACTCCTAAGGTTATATTTACTTTTCCACTGTAGGAAAAGCTGGTTGTTGTAGTTGTATTTGTTTGTTTGTTTTAGTCTCCTCCTAGTTTTTATTATTATAATGTGGAATGAGGAATGTTAGATTGAAAAGTGAATTATTTTATAGACAAAAATCATTACTTGATTCACCTCCTGGTACAGCAGATGGAACTCCTGAAAATATGCCCTTTTGCCTTATGGAAGAGTAACAGTTATGCTTACTTCTGAACATACTTGGTGGTGGCCCTAAATAGTGACACCATAGTAAACATTTTGAATATTTGCAATTAATTTTATAGTCATAGGGCTCCAAAAGGCACTGCAGGTATCTTAGCAGGTATTTCAATAAGGCTAAAATTTGCCTGACTGTTTAAAAATATTAGCAGGGCACAAAACATGGCAGAACTATTGTCCTCAGATATTATTTTTTTCCATATGCTCCTGATTCCAGACATGACAAGTTATTTTTCAAATATTTATTATAAAAGTTTTTATTTATTTATTTGACAGAGATCACAATAAGGCAGAGTCAGGCAGAGAGAGAGAGGAGGAAGCAGGCTCCCTGCTGAGCTGAGAGACCGATGTGGGCCTCGATCCAAGGATCCTGGAATCATGACCTAAGCCGAAGGCAGATGCTTTAACCTACTGAGCCACCCAGGCTCCCCCATGACAAGTTATTTTGATAGATGTATATACAGTGTATTTTCCAGTTATAAGAAAAATGGTTCTGCTATTTTTAACCTTTTTAAAAATTAAATAATTTTTTTCATTGAAATTTTATTTTTTAATGTTTTACTTTTCTTTTCTTTATTTTAAAGATTTTATTTATTTATTTGAGAGACAGAGATCACAAGTAGGCAGAGAGGCAGGCAGTGAGAGAGAGAGAGAGGGGGGGAAGCAGGCTCCCTGCGGAGCAGAGAGCCCGATGCGGGGCTCAATCCAAGGACCCTGAGATCATGACCCGAGCTGAAGGCAGCAGCCCAACCCACTGCGCCACCCAGGCGCCCCAATGTTTTACTTTTCAATATACTACTTAGAATATAAAACCTATTCCATTTTGTAAGATGTTTACCATTTAAAAAATGGTAATTTTCTCATTGTGTCTTCCCCTCACATTGCTTTATTTTGAATAAAAAATTTCACAATAAACATAACTGATGCTTTCCTTCTGATGGTCCCTCTGTTGGTCATACTGTATATGAGCCATGACAATTAGTTTTACAAAATTTATTGATGTTTGTTGATATGTTTTATCATAACTAATTTTCCCTCCCTTATCTAGATTCCCCAGCTTTCAGACAGGTGGACACTTCAATAAACCATACCCAAGGGATGTATCAAGTACTTCTTAGACATTCTCTCAGATCCTTGAGGTCTCATTTTGCCTAGGGATTTGCAATAGGTTCTGCCAGAGGCACCACTGTGACAACTGATGTCCATGGTCTATCTCCTGCTAAGCTCAAGAGGTCACTGGTTTCCAAGTTTATCTATAAAATTAATGCATTCCAGCAAGTTCTTTTTTTTAATATTAACAAACTTATTTTAAAGTTTATATGGAGAGGCAAAGACTCACAATAGTCAACATAGTGTTGAAGGAGAACAAAGACTGAGGACTGACTTCAAAGTTTACTAAAGCGATTGGGCACCTGGGTGGCTCAGTTGGTTAAGCCTCTGCCTTCCGGCTCAGGTCATGATCCCAGGGGCCAGGGATCGAGTCCGGCATTGGGTTCTCTGCTCAGCAGGGAGCCTGCTTCTCCTCATCTCTCTCTCTGGCTGTCTCTCTGCCCATTTGTGATCTCTCTCTCTGTCAAATAAATAAATAAAATCTTAAAAAAAAGTTTACCATAACGATAATTGTAAGCATGATATTGTAATACCACAGAGAGACTAGATTAAAGCAACAGAATATATATTATCAATTATATTTTATATTTAATAGAAAAGCAAAAGCAATACAAGAGAGCAAAATACAATCTTTTAAACAAATGGTTCTGTAGCAATGGTGAAGCTAAATCTAAAAATATAAAATAAAATAAATCCAGGCAGATATCCTACACTCTTCACAAAAATTAACTCAGATTGGATTATAAACCTAAACATGAAACATGTAGAAGGTAATATAGAAGAAAATTTAAATGACCTTGGTTTTCGCAATAACTTTAGCTACAAAAGCACAAGCACTGAATTTAAAAATGTCTACTCTGTGAAACACAATGCCAAGAGAATGAAAAGGCAAAGCACAGACTATGAGAAAAAATTTGCAAAATACACATCTGGCAAAGGACTGTTAATCAAAAATACACAAAGACCCCTAAAAACTCAACAATGGGGGAAAGACCGGATTAAAAATGAGCCAAAGGCCTTAGCAGATACCTCACCAAAGAAAATATTACAGATGGCAAATAAGCATATAAAAAGATGCTTCACATCATATGTCATCAGGAAAATGCAAATTAAAACAAAAAAGAGACACCAGTACATACCCAGAATCCAGAGCACTGACAACAGAACACGAAATGTTGGTGAGGATGTGGAGCAACAGGAATGTTCTTCCATGTGTATTGAGAATAAAGAATGGAAAACAACTTGGCAGTTTCTTACAAAACTAAACATATTCTTGCCAGATGATTCAGCAGTAGCAGCTCTTGGTATTTATCCAAAGAAGATGAAATCTATACCCACAAAGATGTCTATAGTAGTTTTATTCATAACTGACAAAAGCTTGGAAGCAACCAAGATATCCTTCCATAAGTGAAAGGTCAAAGAAAGTGTAGTACATGCAAACAATGGAATATTATTTAATGCTAGAGAAATGAATTACCAAGCTATGAAAAGATATGGATATAAATATTTAATAAATATTTGATTTTAGGCTTCTACAAGTCTATCAATGTTATTAGTATATTTTAACAGTGAATGCTCAGCATTCATGAATTTACCTAATAAAACATTTTGGGTTCAATATTTTAAATACTTCAACCTCTATGATTATATTCCTAATAATTTTGAATTGGGGTAAATAAACCTTAATTTTTTGTAACTTGTTTCTTATTGCAAGAGAGCTCAATGAAATTTTAGAAAATAAAAATTTACAAAAAAAAAGTTTAGTTTATTATTGCCAAATAATTTAAAACTTTATCTTATATTCAAATACATATATTTTTCTAAATTGATTTATATGCTACTAAAACCAAAAACTTTTAGTTATACTAGATTTCATATCCTGCAATCAATGCCAGAAATCCATCTGGCAATGATTTGTCTTAAATAGAGTTAAGATGGGTGTTATTACAATGCAAGATGGAAACAAAGATAGTATAACAATTGGTGTTACATAACTTTTCCGTTTTGATCAAGTTACTAATCTACAAAAGGCTTTTATCAGTGACAGACTTGGGACTTTAACAAAACTTTTAAACTAGCATGTGCGACTCATTCCTAGAAAACAACACAATCAATAACACTTTATTTAGATTAAATCATGACTATTTCTCCATTTGAATAAAAAAGGTAGCAACCCCAATAAGTTTATTGAACATGAAAAGTTGAAATGCTATAATGCTCCTAAGGAATTAAATGATCCAGTCAAGAATTACTAAAAAAGGATATAAATTACCAAAGTGTTTGTATAATTGTAATGTACAACTGCCCATTATCGTTCCATAGTGTAGGCTTGTACAAGAACTCTATAAAAGAACTCCACTTCTAAACTGTGGAAAATATGTTCCCTTTTCCCCTATATACAACTATTAAGCCATTCATTTAGCTTTTAAAATATCCACTTAATACAGGCTTTTTACACATTTGAACAGGCAGCAGGGCTCTATTCTTATCGCTTACATCTGAAGGATAGACTTCTAGCGTAAGAGGTAAAGCCCATAAAGGAGCCCAATAATAACAACAAAATACAGTTTAGTGAGCCCTTACAATCTGCCAGCTACCTTTCTGAGAATACTTCAATTAATAAAACATATAAAATACCTGACCACAAAGAGCTCACATTCTTTTGAAATATAATAGTGAAATAAACCAATAATAGAGGGGCACCTGGGTGGCTCAGTCCATTGAGTGACTGCCTTTGGCTTGGGTCATGATCTCAGGGTCCTGGGATGTAACTCCCCAGCAGGCTTTCTAGGCAGTGGGGTGTTTTCTTCTTCCTCTGCGCACCCTCCCAATTCTCTCTCTCTCTGTCTCAAATAAGAAAATAAACCAGTAATAGAATAATGATTGATGGTTGATGGTGATAAGTGATACAAAGAAATACAAGAAAGGTAAAAGCCATTGGAGAATGCTGGGATGAAAGTTAATTTTATTTTGTTTTGGGTGGTTATATCTCATTTATGAGATGTTATTTGCACAAAGACCCAGGAAGTGAAGGAGAGTGTTATACAAATATTAAAGGAAAAGATTGCTCTAGGCAGAGCAAGTAAGTATATAGACTTTGTGTGAACAGCTTGTCTGTTACTTTTGAGGAAAAGCAAGGAGGCCAATGAGGAGTTCATAGTGGTGGAGAGAGGAAGAACGTATTGATGTATGACCTTCTAGTACATTGAAACGCCTTCAGTTTTTATTTAATATGAAAGGGGAAGATACCAAAAGTCTTTCAACAGCAGAATAAAATCATATGACTTGATTTTTAGGTTAAATTGCTGTACCAAAATAAATTTGCATGGAGAAAGGAGTGCAGTATGTGTGGAAGTGGGGTTATCAATCAAGTCAATAATTCAGGAACATATGATGGTGTTTTTAGCATGCTGGGTGGTAATAGAAGTGGTGAGGTATGGTTTTCATTGTGTATATATTTTGATGGTGAATATTCTGGTGAACAGGATGGGGTATGTGCAGGACAGACATCAACATTTATTTTACCTGCACAAACAGAAGGGTGGAGTCTTCATTCCCTGATATGGAGAGAACTCTGAGTTCAAATGTTCTTTCTCATTAAATGGCATAGTGATGATGAGGATTTAGTCAGACAGTGAAAGAGAGCAGTAAGCATAGTGTTAAGCGGTAAGACATTATAATACATTGGAACATCAAAAAACGTTGTGTTGGATCATCTGTTTATGTGAGTAAATAAATAAATAAAGCTTCCTGGGGTTCTGATAGAGGTAAAGAAGACTGTATATGATCCAAAGGGGCACGTGCACCAAATGTTTATAGCATTAATATCCACAATAGGCAAACTATGGAAAGAACCTAGATGTCCATCAACAAATGAAATATATATATATATACACACACAATGGAATACTATTCAGCCATCAAAAGAAATGAAATCTTGCCATTTGCGTTGACATGGATGGAACTGGAGGGTATTATGCTTAGCAAAATAAGTCAACCAGAGAAAGTCACTATCATATGATCTCCCTGATATGAGGAAATGGAGGTGCAATGTGGGGGGTTTGGGGAACAGGAAAAGAGTAAATGAAACAAGATGGGATCGGGAGGGAGACAAACCATAAGAGACTCTTAATCTCACAAAACAAACTGAGAGTTGCCGGGGGGGGGGGTGGGGAGGTTAGGGAGAGGGTGGTGGGGTTATGAACATTGGGGAGGGTATGTGCTGTGGTGAGTGCTGTGAAGTGTGTAAACCTGGCGATTCACAGACCTGTACCCCTGGGGCTAATAATACATTATATGTTAATTAAGAAGAAGAAAGAAGAAGAAGAAGAAGAAGAAGAAGAAGAAGAAGAAGAAGAAGAAGACTACTATAAATCAAATGCTATGGTTTTCAGCATAGAGTGTGTAATCAGGCATATTTTATTAAAGTAACCAAGTAAAATGAGGTCGAAAATTGGAATAACAGAAAACATAAAAATCAGAGATTTTAAAAAGAGATATGGGACAGTGTAGAGAATATAGTCAATGATATTATAATAGTGTTATATGGTGACAGATGGTGGCTATATTTGTAGTGATCATAGAATAATGTATGGAGATCTTGAAAACCTGAAACCAATGTAACACTGACTATCAACTACACTCAAATAAAAAAATAGTAAAAGGAAACATTTTAATTTAAAAAGATAAAAAGAGGGACAAGAATTTGAAAAGTGAATTTCAAAAAGAGTAAAGATGAGGCTAAGACATACTCTGAACCTTGAGGAAAACACCATTTTGAAAATTCTTCCCATTTTGAGAAAACTCAAATGAATCAATACCATAAAAGAACCCATTTTAACCGAGAGATGTAATGAATGCTCAAGAAATAATTTTATGACAGGATAATTCTTCCCTATGAAACAGCATACAGAAACCCGGGGAAACACCTGGAAGCCAAATAAACTATACTGAAAATAAGAATTAGGAAAAAGATAAATGATGAAAGATAAGAAAATTAGACCTGCGACAGAGACCTAGTGAAGAGAATTTTTAGCTTGTGGTTTAATGTTTTTGAGGATAATCTAGAGTTCATAACTGCCTTGAGGCAGGCTGGTTGTAGGCAGTTTAGGCAGACCCCTAAGAGAGGCCTACTTTGGGCTGGACAAAGACAAATCCAACCATTTGACTAAAGTGTCTGTGAAGATGTTGAAGTCAGATGCAGCAGAGAAAGACCTGTCAAACCTAATCTCAGAAATGGAGATGATGAAGATGATTGGACAGCACAAGGACACCATCAACCTGCTGGGTCCTGCACACAGGATGGTCCTTCGTACACTATCATGGAATATGCCTCCAAAGACAACATACAGGAGTACCTGCAGGCCCAGAGGCCTCCTGACCTGGAGTACTGTTACAATATCAGCCACAATGCAGCAGAGCAACTCTCCTCCAAGCACCCGGTATACTTTGCCTACCAGGTAGCCTGAGGCATGGAGTACCTTGCCTCCAAGAAGTGCATACACCAAGACCTGGCCACCAGGGAAGTGCTGGTGACAAAGGACAACATGATGAAGATCTCAGACTTCAGCCTTGCCAGAGATATCACCACATCAGTTACTATAAAATGAGAACCAACAGTGGACTGCCTGTGAAGTGGATGGTCCCTAAGGCCATGTTTGACCAGATCTACATCCACCAGAGTGACTTCTGGTCTTTTGGGGGTGATCCTGTGCAAAATTTTCACTCTGGAAGCCTCCCATATCCTGGAGTGCCTGTGGAGGTGGTTTTCAAGCTGCTGAAGGAGTCATTTGATGGATAAGCCAATAAGTGCACCAGAGAGTTATACACAATAATGAGGGGTGGCTGGCATGTGGTACCTTCAAGCTGCTGGTAGAAGACCTGGATCATACTGTGGCCTTGACCTCCAACCAGGAGTACCCGGACCTGTCCTTGGCCCTGGAACAATACTGTCTATGCTTTCCCAACACCCAAAGCTTCACCTGCTCCTCAGAGAAGAATTCCACCTTCTCTCATGTGCCGTTGCCCAGGGAGGCCTATCTGCCCTGACACCCAGCCCAGCTTGCCAATGGTGGACTCAAATGACTAGTATCCCTATTACTCCTGACCAGATTCCGTCATAAGCTGTAACCCTTACCCCCCACCCTCCCTGCAAGACTCACTGCCTTCTCCTTTGTCCCTTTCCTACTGGCAGGAGCCAGCTGCCTACCTGAGGCCTTCACCCCTTGAAGTTCACCTCTCTTCCCCTTCCTCTTCCTCCTCCTTACAACCTGCTCATGAAAGAAAGGAACAGAGAGGCAGGTACTTGCTCGTGGCTACTTCCTTCCCTCCCATATGTTGGACCAAGACCCCTCCCTGTCATCTGGTACTGCCTAGACGTCGAGAGAGTTGGAGATGAGGCATGCCAGTGAAAGCTGTCGGAGCTTTCCTGGTTTGGTTTTGTCTGCTTAGCATAACATGTAAGACTGAGTTCTGGTGGCAGGGACCTAGTCCTTGGGGCTATAGCACTAGTGAGGGGAGGGCAACTGCTCTGGGCCTTGGCTAAGAGCAAGCCCTGCTCCAGAGATATGGTGCCAAGGGCTTATCAATTTTGATACTAATTTGCTTTGCTGACCAAATACCTGGTATCAAAAGATGGGAAGGCAAAGACTGGAAGCAGTGTTGTGACCATGGGGTCCAGCCCCAAACTATGAAGAAAACACAAAGTGTATAAATCTGAGTAAGTATATATTTACACACCTTTTTAAATAGGTTGTTATCAAAGATTTAATCAATGGGTAATATGCTCCTCGTGGCTGGGAAGCATCAGTTGCCATATATTAAAAACAAAGAAAAGAGGTGTCTGGGTGGCTTCCTCCAAGAAGTGTCCCTTCTTTTCAGGTCATGATCCCAGGGTCCTGGGATGAAGCCCCACATCAGGCTCTCTGCACAGTGGGAAACCTGCTTCTCCTTTTCCCTCTGCCCTGCTTATAGTTCCTCTTCCTGTCTCTCTGTCTGTCAAATAAATAAAATATTTAAAAAAAAACAAGAAAGAAACAAAATGTTTTAAAAGGCCTTTTTTTTTTTAATTTTCTAGGGGTGCCTGGATGACTTAGTTGTTTAAGCAGATGTTTGCCTTTGGCTGAGGTCATGATTCCAGTGTACAGGGATCCAGCCCTGCATGGGACTACTTGCACCCCAAGGAGCTTGCTTCTTCCTCTCCCTTTGCACATGATTCCCCCTGTTTGTGTGCTTCTTCTCTCTCTCTCTCTCTCTCTTGCTGTCAATAAATAAAATAAAATCTTTTACTAAATAAATAAAAAAATAAATAAATTTCTAAACCTACTTTCAGTTTAGGTCCCTTAACAAAAATTGCTACTGCTTCATTAAAAAAAAAAAAAAAGGATAATTTAGAAAGATGCTTCCAGAGTTAAAAAGCTGTTTTGTTTCTTTGTCAGGATTCAATATAGAAGTGCTTTAAAAAGTAAAAGAAAAAATATGCTATATTAACTCTAATCACACTATAACTTTGGTGGTTATATCAAGATAATGAAAAGTGATTTTAAAGCAAATTTCATTATCAGACATAAAGATCAAGTCAAAATTACAGAAGAGTAAAAGGATGAATTCATCAGGGAGTATAATAATTCTTTTTTTTTTTTAAAGATTTTATTTATTTATTTGACAGAGAGAGATCACAAGTAGGCAGAGAGGCAGGCAGAGACAGAGAGAGGAGGAAGCAGGCTCCCTGCTGAGCAGAGAGCCCGATGCGGGACTCGATCCCAGGACCCTGAGATCATGACCTGAGCCTAAGGCAGCGGCCTAACCCACTGAGCCACCCAGGCGCCCCGGGAGTATAATAATTCTTGAATTTTAATACGTAACAACAGATTTGGGGATATATAGGGAAAAACTAAGAACAAAAATCATAACTTCTACCTTGGACGACAAATGGAAAATAATTTCAACACCCTTATTTTAAGATTACATAGACAAATGGTCATCATATTGGTAAGATATGTAAGACTTGAACAAAATGATCAACTAACTAGATATGCTTGATATTACATTACAGTAACAGAACTAACTGAGGTCAGTCTTTGGTGAATCACAGAAACAGGTGGAGTTGTCAAACAAAGGAATCTTTGTTTACAACATACAAGGAGTTCACAGGGAATAAGTTCCAAAGCCTTGACTGTTTGAACAGGAGAGAGATTTTTATTTAGTATTTAAGATGAATACTCAGAAGGGAGAGTTTTATTATCCCGTGTATGGTTGGTCATAAGGTTGTGGATGCATGCACATCCACATATGTATTTGTGCAATATGTATTGCATGTTCACCTGAATGAAGCTTGTATTCCACCGAGGGCAGAAACTTCAACGTTAGAATAAAGCAGAGGTAACTGTTGGACAAGGGAAAGGAACTCTGCAGGCTTCAAGAGCAGATAGAAACTAGATGGGGTCTTGGGCTCATTTTCTGGGACAAGGAATGAAAGGCCTTGATTGCTTTTGAAATAGCACTAGGAGTTTTACCACTGATTTATTGTCTCAATAGCTTAGGCTATTTCCTGCTCTGGTGGTGACTGTTAGTTTTCCCATTGCCTTGTTCCCTCAAAATCCTTAAGGAGTGAGGTTTTTGCATTTCTTTGTAAGAACCTCCCAGGAATTTTTGGAAGAAGTGTGCTGGGGCAAGTACACAGGTGGGGTATAGATCATTGAAAATAGCTGGGGACAAAAAATGACTTTTCTTATGTCAGGAAAACTATATCTCTTCTTTAATTTTCTAGGAACCTCTAACTCTTTCTGCTGATGTTACCAGCAGGCATCTGAGATATTACTGATTGTTCTCTTGAACCTAAGGAAAAGGAAATGTAGAAAGCAAAAGAAAAAACTTTAAAATCTATCCTGCAACTCATCAATTCACTGCAGCCACCTCTCTGTCTTTCCCTTTCTCTTTTTCTCTCTTTCTCTTTCTCTCTCACTTTCTCTCTCACATACGCACAACACACGCAAATCGACTTAAAGCAATTTTTAATTTTCCCTATTCCATTTTAATATACTTGAGGCATGATCATTTTCTTAGTAAATACAAGGAAAAAAAATCTAGGATTCCATCATTCTGTGTGATTAAAGTATTGAGGAATTTACTTCCAATAGCACTTATAAAAACATATTTTATTTAAGGAATATTATATAATCAGGTGCCTGCATTTTTCTTATTCTCTAACTAGTGTTATTTGGCAATTAATATTTTGTCAATCAATATTCCCCTATACCTGAATGTGTGGGCAGTGAGAGATGAGTTAGAGGCAAGGATGGTGAACACTCCCAACAACTGCAGACTACATATATCTTAAGCCATGATTTTCTTTGCAAAGGTCAACATTGATAATGTTCTAGTCATACCTCCGTGTACCAGGAAAGAAGTAGCATATTTCTTGAAAGACACAGCTATCAAAGCTCCATTGAGAATCCGTAAAGATGGAGAAGGGATTTGCAAATTAACTATCTGATAATGGACATCTACTCTGATTATTTAAAAATGAATAAAAATAAAAAACCTTACTAATAACCAAACAGAGTATCCAATTTTACATGTGAAGGAAATAATGGAAGAGACATGTCACCAAAAGTATATGGATGGCTTATAAGCACATGGCCAATTTCTCAACATTTAAACATTAAAGAAATAAAAATTAAAATCATAATGAGACATGCTTACATATCTATTAGAATGGCTAAAATTATAAAGGCTAATTGTACTTGGTCTGAGCTAGATTGAGAAGAAACAAAAAATCTAAACTGTTGTTGGCATATATCATGATACAACCACTTTGGAAAATAGTTTCAAAATTTTTTTAAATGAAAAATATGTTGCAGTTACACAAATAGCCATTTTATTCTAGGCATTTCACCAAGAGAAACAATCCCTATGTTCATACAAGGACTTGTATGTGAATTTCATAGCAGCTTTATTTTTAAGAATTGAAAACAGTGGAAATGTTCATCAATGTCCATCAATAGAGCAAAGACAATTGGAGATTCTCAAAGTAATGATGCCGAGAAAAGAAAATCCAGGCCATGAATAGTATATACTGTGTGATTCCATGACTACAAAAAATCTAGAAAATACAAATTTATATATAGTCACAGTCATCAAATATATGGTGTGATTTTAGTGCCTTCTTCTGTGCTCCCATAGCTTCCTACACTTGGATCTCCGAGCATTTCTTACACCATGTGAAAATATGAACTCTTTCTCTTTATTCTGTCTTACTAGAATAAGAATCCTTGAAATTTTATGGACATTTGAACTCTCAGTTATTAGCAAAAATTCTATCACACAGTAAGTTTCCAAATATAAAAGCCAGAGTTTTACAATGACTTCGAAGCTTTTACATGATCTAGCCACTCATTTAACCTCTGTGACCTCTTTCCCTGCTACTCTTCAGTCACTCACAGTGGCCTCCTTGCTATTCCTCAGATATGCCAGGCATGATCCAACCTTATGGCCTTCAAGATAGCCAATTCCTTTGTCTGGAGTGACCTTATTGCTGATAGTTCTGCGCAAATTCATCACCTTTCCATACATTTGTTCAATTGTCAGCTTCATTGTAACTACCCTGATCTTTCTATTAAAAGATTTAACTCCCCATCCCCTGCCTAGCAACCTTGATTTTTCTCACCCTGATCGAATTTTTCTTTTTCCCCATTGTACTCTTCCTTTTTGAATGCACTATGCCATTTTTATTAAGGTTTATAGCTTTGAATTGTCTCACCCATTAAAATAAAAGTTCTACAAAGCCAAGTATTTCATTTACCAGTGTAGTCTGAAGTAATATCTGCCATATAATAGTTCAGTAGACAACTGGTAAATTTCAAAATAAATCAATGTTGAGAGTATACTGAATTTCATAAGTCATTTCAATATTTTTTTCCAAAAAATAAACTACATAAAACATACTTTAAATTTACTTTCAAAATATTTTATAGCATATAATGGACAATATACATAAGCCTAAAGAAACAATCCTATAATTAACCATTTCATACCTACTTAAAAACTGCATAATACCACACTCTTAGATCCTCTTTGAATGCTCTAAAATAACCCTTCAAAGGAAATACATTTTTAAAACTCACAGATTTTTTGGCAAATAATTTAATAAAATAAAAGTTTCATTCATCTATGTAGATCAAAATAAATATTTTTAATAAGCATGAAATTATAACTCTGAAGTGTGCTAAAATGAAACCACCTGCTAAGGGTGAGAGAACAAAAATAAACATCCTTTTTCCAAATAAGAGGAATTTATTACCTTTGAATCAAAGCATGTGGATTTGTTTTAACTGGCAATAAAGCAATATGGAGACACAAACCATAGAAAGTCATATTTTAGATTTCCAAAAGACTTCTAAGTGAAGAGTATACATTTTTTAATTGCTACATAATGCTACATAATGACAAGATGACAGGTTGTGACAAATAGCATTTTAAAAGCTCTACTCATAATGGAACGAAAGATGTCATTTCCCTATAATTTTATATATGTCTTTAATTTACTATATCTGGATCAACATATTACCAAACAGATGTTCATCAAAGACTAAATCATTTTTAATGGAACATAATAATTTGAACCTACATCTATTAATCATTTTTTTCGATCTAACATTTATAGTCTCGCTAAACATTTTATCAGTTGTTGACAAAATTCAAAATAAATAGGATAAAAAGTCGTGTTTGGAAAAGTAGATTTTTTTTCAAATTTGCATTTAAATGAAAATATTTGCTGATATTTTTAAAACTTTAAAAGTAATTTTATATATATATCTGACCTATCAGATGATATAAAATTTTTGGAGAAAATATGACATATTTTTTGATCTTGGTTGAAGGTATTAATAAAGAGCAACTGTTTGTATTATTTGTATTGTGATATCTTAGTTAATAAACATGGATAACTGGTATAAAATATGTTTTTTTAAAAATTTTATTTATTTACTTGACAGAGATCATAGGAAGGCAGAGAGGCAGCCAGAGAGAGAGGAATGGAAGCATGCTCCCAGCTGAGAAGAGAGCCCACTGTAGGACTCAATCCCAGGAACCTGGAATCATGACCTGAGCCGAAGGAAGAGATTTTAACCCACTGAGCCACCCAGGTGCCCTAAAATATGTTTTTTTTTTTAATATAGAAGTATAGTTCTTGCCAAAATATGGAACTAGCTGGAACTGAATGCCTCCTTCAAAGTCAGCTCTGGAGAAATTATGCCAGTGTAATATGGAACTATTTCAGATATTAACCAAAAAGAAAGAAATGATGATAAATTCCTTAAAGGACTCAAAGTTGCCCTTGACTGGTATGTTTCAAGCTCTATTCCTGGTTTGAAGACAGGTTTTAACAGGCCTGTCACTGTAGAAATCCACTAGATGTTTAGAGGCTATCAGAACTTTACAAAAACCTTCAAGGGGTAAAGACTTGAAAATTCTTTAGAGAGATTAGCTCCCTAAGGCATTATTCCTCCACACATTTTCCTCCAATCAATTAAGACTGATGGATGAGGGGCACCTGAGTGGCTCTCTCATCACGTGGGTGGTGGGTTAAGCCTCTGTCTTCATCTCAAGTCATGGTCTCTGGGTCCTGGGATCCAGCCCCACATCGGGCACTGCTCAAAAGGAAGCCTGCTTCCCTCCCTGCTTGCCTGCCTCTCTGCTTACTTGTGATCTCTCTCTCTCTCTCTTTCTCTCTCTCTGTGTCCAATAAATAAATAAAATCTTTAAAAAAAAGCTGATGGATGATAAATTATGAAAACTGCTCCCTCCAAATGATGCTTCTTCATAAGGATTTAAGAATTTAAAATTGTAAGAATTTAAAATTGAAACTTGATCATAGGATTTATCTTATAGAATAAAATCAAGTGAAGGCAGTTATTATTAGTTCTGAAGTATTGGTGATTCTGAATTCTTGGCCTCATTAGTAAATTTATTTTTAAATTCTCCCATGGAGTGGTGATTGGCCTTCAGTCTTTCATTGATATACATCATTGGGTCAAATGAGATGTGTGTGCCCAGAACTATATATAATCTTTTTTGTATTTCACTGGAGATGGCATTTCTGAGTTTTGTTCAATTGAATTTGGACAGATGTTTTAATAGTCACTTCTAGAGTTGGCCCTGGAGAATATCTTCCTTTTTTTCTCTTCCCGATTCTCTGAAAAACCCTGACTAATTCACATTATCACAGTAATATCACATTTCAAGTTTTTCCAAACACTAAAGCTGAAAAATAGAAGGAAGCTACTCAGAATGGAATACTATTATGAATGATTGAGAAAGAAAACATTATTATAATTAAGCTACCAGGTTTCAATGTATTTTATTGTTGCTTAGAAAATCCTAGCATACCCAGACTTTACAGAGATTTGATGATCCTAAGAAGAGCTGAACTCATGGACCAAAATAACTATGCACATAAAAAGTACAATTACTTACCTAAAAAATATGATGTGGTTAACTTTATATGCCAATCCAAGTGTTATTGGAACAGGAATTAAAAAAATAGCTTAGGGGCGCCTAGGTGGCACAGTGGATTAAGCCACTGCCTTCAGCTCAGGTCATAATCTCAGGGTCCTGGGATCAAGTCCTGCATCAGGCTCTCTGCTCAGCAGGGAGTCTGCTTCCCTCTCTCTCTCTCTGCCTGCCCTCTGTCTACTTGTGATCTCTCTCTGTCAAATAAATAAATAAATAAAATCTTAAAAAAAAAAAAGAATGACTGTACTTTAAAAAAATAGCTTAAAAGGAGCGCCTGGGTGGCTCAGTGGGTTAAGCCGCTGCCTTCCGTTCAGGTCATGATCTCAGGGTCCTGGGATCAAGCCCCACATCGGGCTTTCTGCTCAGCAGGTAGCCTGCTTCTCTTCCTCTCTCTCTGCCCACCTCTCTGCCTACTTGTGATCTCTCACTGTCAAATAAATAAATAAAATATTTTTAAAAATAGCTTAAAAGTATATGATAAAATAATGATATACATATACAAGGAAAAGAAAGATACTATACTGTGAATATAAATTAAGTGAAAATTGTTGAAATAAAGAATACAATAAATGGAGACTAAGATGAATATAGCTGTAAAATGAATAAATGAGTTGGGAAAAACAAACAAATTAATGACTTCTGCCCAAATACAGCAGAAGAGAAAAAAAAAATAAAGAAAATATTTAAATAAGTACTGAGATAAATTTTGGAGAATTAAAGAAAGATAAAAGATACCAGACTTAAAATGATGCCAAACACGAGATATCAGAAACAAAACAAAACAAAACAAAAACTACACACACTAAAAACCACTCGTATACATTATGGTGAGTTTTAAGAATATCAAAAACAGAGAAGAGCATAAATGATGCCCAAGAGAAGAACAGATCATCTAAAATGTACAAGAATAATACTGACAGCACAATTCTCAATAGTAATAGCATATAAAGAGACAGCTGGGAGTTTTTATAGATGGAAAAGATATTTGAAACTAGGTATTATACATCAATCCAAATTATTGATTAAATTTGAGAGCACAGTAAAAATACAATGAAGCATGTTAGGTCTTAGAACATTTATCACACAGAGACACACATTTTGGAAAACTTCCTTGGAAGACAGCTCAATTGAGATCGAGAAAACAGAATTATGTACTCAAAGGCACATTTTGAAGGAAGGATTGAATATAGTCTGCACTGCAAATATTCTTTAATCGTATGTTCTGAATATTCTAAATTTAAGAAGTATTTGTTCAAATATTTACCTTTAAATAAATCCTAGGAGACTTTTTCTTGGATTCTGGAAAATCAGTCCATTTGGATACAAATCTTTTTGTCACTGATGGAAATTTTGATAGCCCTTAACTGTGGAATGCCTAATGTATTGTTACAGCAATTGTGATTTGCCAATACATGGGTGATGTGTGTGTGTTGTGTGTGTTTATTTTTATTTTTGATGGTTTAACTCTTCTATGAGATTTTTAAGTAGACATGATTTTAATAAATTATGATTTGTTGAAATTTATCTGAGGTTATATATAATAAAATGAAATTTGTGTGAACTAAAGAAGTGCATCTCCATTTTTTTTGTTTTAAGAGTAGACTGGTCTTTAAAAATTGTCCAAAGAAGTACATTATATTCATTATTAAATTTGATAATATACTATAAAGTATTTATGGTCATATTGGACCATATCAAATTCTACTATTAATTCATATTAATAATTACCATAAGAGGAAAAAGGGATATTTTTCAAAATAAAAATTAGCGTATTTTTCAGAATATGATATAGTGTTATTCACTGAACTGAGGGAACAAATGTCAAAGTCTAACACAGTTTACAGAATGTTTTAACATAAATTGAAATTTAAATCTGACCAAATTTCACAGTTTTAAGTAAAATGATAGCACTTTATATCCTTGAAAAGTGGTAAGTGACCCAAAACATGGCTTAGAAAAACAAATTTAACACTACACTAATCTGAGATGGTTAAGTTATGGTACAACTTGCCATTGTGTATCATCAAATGGTATATTTTTTTCTTTTGGGCTTGTCATTATATTTTATTTTAGCCATTCTGGTAAGTATGTAGTGATATCTCAGTGTCATTTTTTTTTTAAAGATTTTATTTGTTTATTTGACAGAGAGAAATCACAAGTAGATGGAGAGGCAGGCAGAGAGAGAGAGGGGGAAGCAGGCTCCCTGCTGAGCAGAGAGCCCGATGCGGGACTCGATCCCAGGACCCTGAGATCATGACCTGAGCCGAAGGCAGCGGCTTAACCCACTGAGCCACCCAGGCGCCCTCTCAGTGTCATTTTAATTGCATTTCCTTGATGTCTAATTGTGTCAAAATATATTACTTTGATGTTTAATGCTCTGAGCTTTCTCAGTTCAGGACCATGAAGCCACTTAGGAAAAATACAGTTGCAGAGGCACTCATAGACCAACTCTTATTTCGAAATAAGAAGAAACATTACTACCCATTCCAACAAAAAATAGATTTGTTATGCAGCAGGGATTTTATAAATTACCTGACACAACTTATATAGTAAGATGAAATGGGACAGGCGGCTTCTTGCAGCTATATACAACATCATTTTAATTTCAATTTTCAGTATAATTTTTCCAAGGTATACACAGAATATATATTTAATGTAAATTGTGAACATTTTAAACTCTGTATATGGAAATTAGTCAATTTTAAGTTTATAACAATCAAAATTAACGGAAGTTTATGTTAAATTAGTTAGCTTTCTCTGCATTGCAAGACAGAATAATCAAGAATTGGTAAGAAAAAAGTAATCTCTGTAAAATTACCGGGGGTGCATTATAAAGTGTTCGGTAACCGATCAAACTCACAATTTGGATTGAATGGCAAGTGATTTTTAAAATCTGGAACTCATTGTCAATTTTTTTTTCTTCATTGTGTCTTAATAAATTACTGTGTTCATTTGCATGGAAGTGAAGAAAAATGCATGACATTTCATCTCAACACTAACACCTTTAACTGGCAACTCTGAATGTACTTTACAGCAGTGTAACAAAGTAAAGATCAATGATGTTTCATGAAATATCTGTTATAATTCTCAAGGAGATAGGGAGTTTGTGCAAAAATGCAAATCACTTTGCGACTAAACACATTGTTTATTTCAGCTAATTTTAAGAAAATATGCTGAGAATCTCTCAAAAAAGGAAGCAATGATTTAGGTTTGCCTTCAAAATCCTTATCTAATCCTGAACCAACAGCACATAGTTCAAAGAGCAACTAATTTGAGTAGCTCCAATTTACACATTTCCTAACAATGCTTAATTTAGTGGAATTTCTGTCCAATTATGGTAATTTGATGTAATGAAAGACAAAAGTTCAAAAAGATCATCCTTAATTTATATAGATGCCAAAATCTGCATTTTCTGAATGACGCCCAGGAACGTATTTTCAAAAACAAACAAACAATGCCAGAACCACTATTAGGTCATCTCTAGGCAGAAAGTGACTCAGAGCTTACATTACTCTCTCCCTGAAAGTATACTGTAGGCACTGAAACTACTACCCTGAGTCTGTGCTATCAAATTCCTTAAGTTAGAAAGTTTTAAAACCCGTCTGTGTGGGAGTATTTCATTTACAGATAGAGATTTGGTTGTTTATACATTTTCATACTTGATTTTTAGGGTGTAATAACTATGTTTTAAAATTCATGGTGGTTTTGAATACTGTTGGATAATTGAGCTAAAATGGTATATCCATTCCTCCTAGGAAACAGAAATTATAGAAAGGTAGTGCTTTTCAAATCTGACATCTTTGAGTCATTGTAGTTTCATATAAATGCAATAGGAAAAGTGTCATTCATGTTTATGATATTTTCTATAAATAAATTAGAATGTACTGGAGGCCTGATATAAAGTGGGATGCCTAAACTTCAGTAAGATCTTGTTTTCAATTCAAAATAAATTTTATTTTTTATTTTTTTATAATGTCCCTCAATTTCAGATAAGCACCCCCATAATGTCCACTCCGGTTTTTTTAAGATTTTATTTATTTTATTTGACAGATAGAGATCACAAGTAGGCAGAGAGGCAGGCAGAGAGAGAGGGAAGAGGAAGCAGGCTCCCTGCTAGGCAGAGAGCCCGATGCGGGGCTCGATCCCAGGACCCTGGGATCATGACCTGAGCCAAAGGCAGAGGCTTTAACCCACTGAGCCACCCAGGTGCCCCCAAAATAAATTTTAAATTGAATTATGCACCTCTAAGTTCAGAGACAATAAACATCAACCAACACAATTAATAAGTTCTATTTCTTGAAATTTCGGGAACATTGATAGTCTCATCTCCTGGAAGAACAACAGCTAAAATTTTTGGTCATGGATTCTTGCTAAAATATCACTTTCCCAAAGAAAATTAATGTTGTGAATTTTTATTGATTGTTATTGATCATGAAGAATATAACAACCACGATAAAAAGAGTAGGAAAAACATGATATCTCATCTGTAAGGGCATGTGGAAAGTAGGAAATGCTAATAAAAATAACTACCATTATTTCCTAAGTTAACATAATATAACAGAACAAAAATATTTCAAAACAATGTTTTCTTTTTTTTAAGATTTTGTTTATTTATTTGACAGAGAGAGATCACAAGTAGGCAGAGAGGCAGGCAGAAAGAGAGGAGGAAGCAGGCACCCTGCTGAGCAGAGAGCCCAATGTGGGACTCGATCCCAGGACTCTGAGATTATGACCTGAGCCAAAGGCAGCGGCTTAACCCACTGAGCCACCCAGGCGCCCCCATAACAATATTTTCTAGGCTCATTCTGATAACTCTTTTCTACATTCAAATTTAAAGGTTGAGGCATGTGATATATATTACACAAAAAACATCCCAAGGAATTCGTTAAAAAAAAACTTTAATAAAGAACAAATCCAAAGGAATTTCTTTTCTAATTTAATTAACAAATTATGAATTGACTTACCTATTTCATCACAGTGTATCAGGCACCAATAATATTTTTTAATCGTCACACCTGATGCAATAGTTATCATCTTTCAGACATACTGATCACGAACAAGCAAATAAACAAGAGCACCGTAGCTTAAGATCTACCTGCATAAATATAGGCTACTTCAGACAATCTCTTCACCACAACATAGCAATGAATAGAAATCATACATGCTCTGTATGGACATACAGATGAGATAGAAGGGGATGGATGTTAATATATGCAGAATCTTTATTAATTACATTGTAAACCATAATATGGAAAAACAGAATACAATTTTAGAAATACCCAGGTCACCATCATTGTTTTATTTTTATATGTGTAGATAAGGAGTTTAATAAACAATCCATGACTATTCAACTCTTTATATTTTGAAAATTTTAGTAAAAGTAACAAACCTACCACCTAGAAAATTATACTTATCTGCAACATACAGCTTTGCCAGCATGGTAGAGGAAAAGCAAAACAAAATAAGTAAGAAAAGTTTAACATTTCACAAGAGATTTGCTTTTATTTTTTATTTATTATTTTTTATTTTTCATTAATTATTTACTTCTATTTTCTACTTTATTTTAATGAAAATGTCATGACCATAACATAAGAGCAGAATTAAACCAACATGAGAAATTATTTTTTCATAAGTTAAAATAAACTAGCTTGGTGATTAATTCAAAATTATATTACAAATTTCAGTGTTCTTGAAGTAAGTATCACTGCATAAACAAATGAGTCAGGAGTCATAAACTAATGATGATTCTAAATGTTATTTAGAGAGACATTCTGTACTTAATATATTTCAAATATTCTACACAAGGCAAAGTGGATCCAAGTAATCTGTAGGCAAAATAAGATTTTAGAGAAGTATATATTTCCAACAGTATTTATAAAATATTACCTTTATGTAAGGCATCATCCTGGACTTTGTGGAAAACACACAAAGGAGTAAGAAGTGGCCCTTCAAGAAACATATACAATATCAAGGTTTAACATGAAGCAGCATGTCTTCTCTAAGTAAAAAAAAAAAAAACATTTTACCAACTGACTTTACTGAAACTTTATATTTATTGCTCTCATTTTAGGTCATAGTGTCCTTCTGCATGCAGGCTGCTATAACGGACATGATATAGACTTAATAGCTTATAAAGAACAGGAATTTATTTCTCACAGTTCTAGAACGGAGAAGTTCAAGATTAAGGAATGGGCAGATCCAGGGAGAGCCCACTTCCTCATAGATGGCTATCTTCTCACTGTAAACGTACATGATGAATGAATCAAGAGAACTCTCTGGGGTCTCCTTTAAAAGGACTGTAATCCCATTTATGACCTAATCACCTCCCAAAGGCCCCTAAGTTTTAATACTATCACTTCCAGAGTTAGATTCCATAATATGATTTTGGGAGACATAAACATTCACACCATAGTATATATAAACAAAAAAAGACACAAAAACAACAAACAAAAAAATTATTTTAACTACCTATTATTTTCAACTACATAAACTTTTAATTTGTTTCTATATAATATTAAATAACTCATTTGAGTGATTCACTTATATCCAATGCATCTGAGTGCAATTAAATTTGCTTACCCAGCATATCCAGAAGCATATTTCTTCAGACTATCCCATTCCCCACCTTACAGGATTTACCACAATTAGAAGACATGGGATAGAGGATAGATAGATAGATGTATACATAAACACACTTGTACATACACATATGCATATTTTTTCCTGTTAATGATACTCATGCAAATAAAATTTAAGCTCAAGAAACCTGTCTTGTGTGTTACTTAATATCCAGTTTTTAGTCAACATCCAAAAACAAATAATCCAATAAAACCATGGATAGAAGACATGAACAAGTGTTTCCCCAAAGCACACATTCAAATGTTCAGTAGATACATGAAAAGATGTCCATCATCATGTATCATCAGGAAATTGCAAAGCAAAACTAGAAAGAGATACCACCTCACACCTGTCAGAATGGCTAAAATCAACACTACAAGAAACAAAAGGTGTTGGAGAGGATGTGAAAAAGTAACACTTGTGGGGGCTGCCTGGGTGGCTCAGTGGGTTAAGCCTCTGCCTTCAGCTCAGGTCATGATCTCAGGGTCCTGGGATCAAGTCCCACATCGGGCTCTCTGCCAGGCATGGAGCCTGCTCCCTCCTCTCTCTCTCTCTACTTGTGATCTCTCTCTGTCAAATGAATAAAATCTTAAAAAAAAAAGTAACAATTGTGAACTGTTGGTGGTGATGCAAACTGATACAGCCATATTTGAAAACAGTATGGAATTTCCATAAAATTTAAAAATAGAAGTCCTTTGTGATCCAACAATCCTGTTGGTGTGTATTTACCCAATGAATATAAGAAAACTTATTCAAAGGGATTCTAGCACCCCTATGTTTATAGCAGCATTATTTATAAAGCTAAGATATGGAAAGCACCCAAGTATCCATCAATTGATGAATAAATAAAGAATAAGTGGTATGTATATACAATGGAATATTATTCTGCCATAAAAAAGACTGAAATCTTGCCATTTGCAATAACATGGTTGGAACTAGACAGTATAATGCTAAAAGTGAAATAAGTCAGTCAGAGAAAGACAAATACCTTTACTCATATATGGAATAAAAGAAACAAAACAAACAAGCAAAGGGGAAATAATAAGACATAGAAAGAGAAACAAAGCAAGAAACAGACATTTCATTACAGAGAACAAACTGATGGTTACTTGACGGGATCTGAAAGGAGTGATGGATTAAATAAGTGATGGGGGTTAATTAGAGCACTTGTCATGATGAGCACTGAGTGCTATATGTTATATTGTACACATGAAACTAATACAACCATATATGTTAACTAACTGGATTTCAAATGAAAATTTTTTAAAATCCCAGTTTTTAGCTCACATTCTGGCTTACAAAAGGGATTTAGTCAGGAATTTGGAGATTAGTTAATGAACAAAAAAGGGGTGAACAGGCAGTTGTTAGATAAAATTACTATCCTTTCTGGCATGATCTTATACCTTTTATCTAGAAGTATTTTTAGCACTTTAAACTCTTCCTATTTTATTTTGAGTCATTAAACAAAAATTTCCTCAAAGGACCTTAGACTCCATCCAATTTGAGCAACAGTGTGAGAGAGGAAATGGTGTCAGGAGGAAAAAAAAAAAAGATGAATCTACTTTTGTTTACTAGTGAATGCATAGTTCTTCCACAGAAGAAGCTCTAAATGGAAAGGGCTCCAGCTTTATATGTGTTCAGTCATATGTTCAGAAGTAGGTAACACTATCAAAAAATATAAAGCATCTGAGATTATTTTCCCTTATTTGAAAGCTGGTGTATGAGTCTGCCGTAGTTTCTTGGGTGTTGATAGAAGACGCAGACTCATGGTTCAGAAATAATATAGTTTATTATTCACAGCAATAGAGGTAGCCAGAATATTAACAGTATTTGTGTGTGTGTGTGTATTTGTGTGTGTGTGTGTGTGTGTGTGTGTGTAGGGGTGGGAGTTATATATCAGTTCTGAGCCTCAGTTCCCACAAGAAGAATCAAAACAGAGGCAGATAATATTTGCAAACACAACAGGTTAAGTTAAAAAAAAAGATACTATTTCTGTCTTCCAAGTCTATTCAATACAACCATCTTCAAAGGATGGCCTAGAACAAATAATAAATGCAGAAATGTAAGCAACCAATTGAAAAGTGTCTCCCAAGAAACACACTTTGAGAGTATTCATTTGACAAAAATACTATAGGATATTACATGGATCAGGTGCATTGAATACTGGAAGGTTAAAATTACAAGAGACCAAATATTTTTAAGCAGTTCTGGCATCCAGTAGAGTTCAAATAGGTTTTATAAGATTGAGGAAAGAAGCCATCAAAACCTGGGCCCAGGGGCCCCTGGGTAGCTCAGTGGGTTAAGCCTCTGCCTTCGGCTCAGGCCATGATCTCAGGATCCTGGGATCAAGCTCTGCATCAGGCTCTCTGTTCAGCAGGGAGCCTGCTTCCCCCCCCCCCTGCCTCTTTGCCTACTTGTGGTCTCTGCCTGTCAAATAAATAAATAAAATCTTAAAACAAAACAAAACAAAAATCCTGGGCCCAATTTTCCCAAAAGTATGATTCTGATTCTAGTCTCTATGATGTTATCCCTTGAAGACAATGCCTCTAATTGAGTTGAATTAGTTTACTAAAGAGCATACCCCCATTTGTTGTAGGAGATGAACAATATGCAAGAGGCAAAATGCCACTTGGAAGCCACCTGGTCTTCAGTGGAATATAGAATCAGTTCCTTTGGGATGAATTTGTTCCACATTTGACTTCCCACTTAAGGGAAAATAAGAGTGCCTTCTAATAGATTTTAAATAGGAAATGACAACGGAAGCTTATACAAGATTATAAAATGGGAAATTTCATTTAGATAAGCAATCATTTCAAAGTCATCTTCTTAATATTACAGACTCTTCACATAATCATAATTTTATTTTGGTATTATATGGTAATTTCAAATATAGTAAATATAAAGAATTTACCTCTGTAATTATAGCGAGTCTGGTCGTAGTTTAATGGCAACAAATCTTCAATTTAGAAGTATGGTCTACCAATTATTAATACATTTGGAAATGGTGTGTCATCTTCACTCCACTTGTCTCACTAAAACAGTGAGCCAAAAAAAGTAGGTCCAAGCTGTTTACTATGGTCAAAATGGGTTGCTTTTGCACTTGGTAAAGAAGCAGTCATATTTTGGAAGAAGAAACTGAGGCTATTAATATTTTCAACTTATTTTCAGAAAAGGAAAGAAAGGATAATCTAAGCTAAAGCCAAAATCTTACACAAGGTGGCAGGAGAATGATCTTTTCCCAGATAAAGGGTTTTTCAACTTAGCCATGTTAGGAGGAAGAAGAGATGAGACATTGTGGACTTGACTAACGTATGTACACTGTAGAAAAAGTTTTCAAAATAATGTGTATTATTTTTCTTCTTTTAGTTGAGACAAAAACAAACAAACAAACAAAAAAAAACACTAATGAGCTTACTCTTAAAAGGAGGTAAACAAGAAACTAGCAAAGATTGAGTGTTAGGTATTGTCCCCCTCCTTTTTTTTTTTTAATTCTGTTATGCTAGTTACCATACAATACATCATTAGTTTTTGACGTAGTGTTCCATGATTCATTGTTTGTGTAAAACACCCAGTGCTCCATGCAATATGTGCACTTCTTAATACCCATCACCAGGCTCACCCATCCCCACATCCTTCTCATCTTTAAAACCCTCAGTTTGTTTCTTGGAGTCCATAGTTTTTCATGTTTCATTTCCCCTTCCAATCCCCCCACTTCATTTTTCCTTTCCTTCTCCTAATGTCCTCCATGCTATTCCTTAGGTTCCACAAATAAGTGAAACCATATGATGATTGACTTTCACTGCTTGACTTATTTCACTTAACATAATCTCCTCCAGTCCCATCCATGTTGATGCAAATTTGGGTATTCATCCTTTCTGATGGCTGAGTGATATTCCATTGTATCCATAGATCACATCTTCTTTATCCGTTTGTCTGTTGAAGGGGATCTTGGCTCTTTCAACAGAATGGCTATAGTGGACATTGCTGCTATGAACACTGGGGTGCATATGGCCCTTCTTTCCAGTAAAATAGAGCTAGCCTATGACCCAGCGATTGCACTACTGAGTATTGACCTCAAAGATACAGATGCAGTGAAAAGAATTAGGTATTGTTAAAGCACAAATGCAGGGGATAGAAGTTATGGTACAGAAGAGGGAAGGGCAACCATATGGCAGAGTAGAATAAAGTAGCTCAGGAAGAAATTAGTCATATCCAGATATTGTAAGGCATGTGGGGTTGGCAGGGAGAGCATGAGAAATCATGAGAGAAGAGAGAGAAAATGGACCAGGCAGGAGAGGTTTATAACATTTTAACATCTAAGGTAAGCATATGCAAAGCAGAATAGGGAAAGAAATAAAAGTTCTTATAAGAATCAATACATAAGGAATAACGTAGAGGACACTGGGAGATGGAGAGAAGTGTGCTGGAGGAAATCAGAGGGAGAGACAAACCATGAGAGACTGTGGACTCTGAGAAACAAACTGAGGGTTTTGAAGAGGAGGGTGGCAGGTGGTTGGGTGAGCCCAGTGGTGGGTATTAAGGAGGGAATTTATTACATGAAGCACTGGGTGTGGTGCATAAACAATGAATTTTGGATCCCTGAAAATAAACTAAAAGAAAAAAAAGACTGACTACAGACATGGAACTCAGTGTAACACAGATATGGAACTCACTGTAATACCAGCCACTTCCCACCGACACACACAGACTATGATAATAATAAATAATAATGCAATTAAGAAAATTTCCTGCCAAATAATTTTTCCTCTTTTTTATTTTTATGATTATTATTTTTATTTTATTTTTAAAGTTTTTATTTAAATTCCAGTTAGTTAAAATAAGGTTAATATTAGTTTCAGGTGTACAATATAGTGATCAACACTGCCATACAATGGCTTAAATAAAAAAATGAAAAAAATTTTTTTAAAGATTTTATTTTTAAATAAAACCTCTACACCCAAGGTGGATTTCAAACGTACAACCCCAAGATAAAGATTTACATATTTTACTGACTGTTCCAGCCAGGCACCCCAACAAATAAAAATTTAATAAAATTGTTGAGTTTGTGGGAGTCTTATTTGATTAGTCAGTTAAGTGTCTGCCTTTGTCTCAGATCAGGATCTCAAGAGTCCTGGCATCGAGCCCCATATTGCTCATGCTCTCTCTCTCTCTCTCTCTCTCTCTCTCTCTGGCTTTTGCTCTTAAATAAATAAATAAAATATTTTTAAAAAAATAGTTGAATTTGTTTAACTAGTTTTAAACTAGTAGACAGAGATGAAGATAAAGGATGATGTCATGGCACGGAAAAATACAACTTACACGTTTTAAAAATAAAATGTGTAATGCAGGGGCGCCTGGGTGGCTCAGTGGTTAAGCCGCTGCCTTCGGCTCAGGTCATGATCTCAGGGTCCTGGGATCGAGTCCTGTTCTCTCTCTGCCTGCCTCTTTGCCTACTTGTAATTTCTCTCGGTCAAATAAATAAAATAAAATATAAAAAAAAATGTGTAATGCAAGTTACCTCACTTCTTTTATCACCACACTGGGACTTTCCCTACTGAGTTGTTGTAATGTAAGGACCTATTTATATTTTTATATTTTAGCAAGAGGCTTTCATTGAGGTTAACCCTTAAACTGTCCTTGCTCCCCTTCCCCCAGGGGATTCACTTAAAAACAAGTCCTGGAAATCAGCTCCAGGTAACAAAGCCCATATACAAGGGTGGGTCAGGCCAGGTGGAGACATCCATGAGCGGAGGGGGGGGCGGTGTTTGCATATTGTCTCCCTAGATACTAATGAGTATGCCCCACTCCTCTGCTCTTTGGGAACCTTTTTGGCACTAATCCTAATCAAGGTGTAATAGGCTGGGTCAAATGTCTATACTAGGGTAAATTGAACCTCAATTGGTCACCTAGCCTCACTGTGGAGTTTCCTGTGTGTGTTAAAATCTCATTGGTCACCTGTGCGTGGCCAGGCCTGACTGCATGGCCTTTGCCCTTAAATGCTAGACTGTGAAACAGCAAAGGGTTGCCTTCTCTCATAAGAGGTGTGGCCCCAAACGTTCGGTTAGATTCTTGATGCTTCGCATGAAATAAAGCTTTGCTTGACCTTTGCTTTACATCAGTCTCGCTCCTTTAATCATAGACCCATTATTGGGGCATAACAGTATTAATCTTAAAGTTATAAGTCCACAATGCATCCATCATCCATTCTACCCCTTAACATTCCCCTTTGGACAGACCCATGATCTAGAACAAGCCTTATTTTATAGTGCCTTGTAGGAGATTTTTGCTGCTGCCTAAATTGCCTACTTTCCTCTCACCATTACCACGGAAATTGGGTCCACTGAAACAAAGGGGTAGTGTAAGAAATTAAGACTTCCATAAATCTCTTTAAATAATAAAGTATAAGATAGTGATACCTTTTTTTCTGCCACATAACCAATTCTTGCAAGAATAAGGTCATATAAAAGAATTTACAACACATGCTAGCATTATCCTACTGGACCCAGACCATTTGTATGTTTCTCTGTCTCTGAGAAATGTAGTTATTTACATGACTGAAACCTAAAAATTGTTTGATATGACCACTAATATCACCTACATTATTTTAAAGCCTGTTTAAGGCTTCTGTAATACATAGGCTTTGTAAACACTTATTAAGCATCTTGTATATATCAAACACTTTAAAAAAAATCTCTGCTTTAAAAAAAAAAAAAAACTCTACCTCAATGGAACTTTGAGTCTGAAAAAGATACAGGCAATATACAAGGCAACAGATAGAATAATTACATATTTGATTATATACTCTGAGGATGTCACCTTAAATTGATATGAAAATGATCAGAAGGATCTGGATTTCTTGTCAAAATTTTTTGCCTTAAAAAGAAATTGATATTTAGGGAAAGTTGTTACTGAAAGAGGTCCTGTGTCAACCAAAAATGTTAAACCATGATCTCGCTAAATTTTCCAGTTGTGATCATTGCTTTGTTTAGCTGTCTTCTATTAAGACTGAATTTAGTAATTCAGTCTCAGATTTCAGTAAGTCTTTTTTTTAAAGATTTTATTTATTTATTAGAGAGAGAGAGGGAGGGGCAGAGGGAGAGGAAGAACCAGACTCCTTGCTGAGCAGGCAGCTGATGCAGGACTGGATCCTAGTACCCTGGCATCATGACCTAAGCTGAAGGAAGACACTTAACCAACTGAGCCACCCAGGCACTCTAGACTGTAAACTTCTTAAAGGTAAAAAAGTTTATTCTTCTAGTAGTTCCACAGACATTTCTAACATCCATAAGAAAGCATGTACTGATGTAAAATGC